>NW_028261381.1:170303443-170341456 GCF_051295495.1 Thamnophis sirtalis | reverse complement strand
CTTTTAATGCATTGATCCACCTTGCCATTCAGTGGGAAAAATTGATCCCGGGTGATTCTGAGCCAGGCCTGAAGTAGATTTTTTGGGGGGTTTCTTGGCTTAGAAATCCCTAAAGCAAACAAAATGGAGGATTTGACGTGGTTGTTGTCCTGAATCTGCCTTTTTCCTTCCTTCAATCCCTTTCCTGTGTGGTGTCTGCTTTTCTGCGTGTGTGGACATCAACTCCCAGAATTCCCCAGCCAGCATAGCTGGCTGGGGAATTCTGGGAGGTTGAAGTCCACAAGTCTTCAAGTAGCTGAGGTTGTGAAACTGCGCTAAATTTTTCTTAAACCCGGCTCCTTCCTCCTGACCAGTGGTGGGTTGCAGGCGGTACGCCCCGGTACGATACCGTTCTGGTACGGTGCTCCGGAGGGCCCACCCGCCCGAGCTCCTTACCAGTCTTTTAAGTCTTTGGCGCTTACACGCACGGTGCATACAGCAGCTGGAGCATCGCGGAAGCTCACGGAGGCGCTAAGACGCATGTGGACGCCACCGGGCCCGTTCCAACCGTACCAGTTGGAAAGGGATCCGGAACCCACCACTGCTCCTGACCTACCATGGATTTCTCTAACCAGGGTAGGCGAAGAAGGCGTAAAGGGGGGGCTTATAAATGCTACACCGATAGTCCTTGACTTACGACCGGTTGCTTACCGACTATTCAAAGTTACAACAGGCCGCCAAAGTTAAAACAACGCTATTCCAAAGTTCCAATATCTGCCCACCCACCCTTCCACCCCGTCGGTCATGTAGCTAACATGTCAAGTATTCAGCATCCGGCCTGCATTTATGACGGTTTGCAGCACATGCCTGCAATTTACGACGTTTTGTTTTTCCAGAAACTAACGAACAATGACTTTGCTTTATGGCAAAAGTTGTAAAATGATGACCTGCTTTATGAGGGTCATAACTTAACAACCCTCATTGCAATGCTCAATTATGGTTATAACCTAGGGATTATCTGTATATAAAATGAAGGAAGAAAGGGGAAGAGCTTAGTGAATAAATCCATTCAAATTTAGAAGTGAAAAGAATTGATTTTGAAGAGAGGCTCTGCAGTGGTCTAGTTTACTTGTTTCATCATGGCTTATTCAATAAGCTACGATGGCCTATTTTCACCACGGCACTAAGCCCACAAACTGGAACCTCTGATCGCGCAAACCCACAACAAACAAATAGCATTACGGGTAGTCCTCAATTTAACAACCATTTGTTTAGTGTCCGAAGTTACAACGGTGCGGGAAAAAGTGCTTATGACTTCTGTTTTTCACACTTAATGACCATTGCAGCATCTGCACGGTCACCTGAATAAATTTTGGAAGCTTGTGGCCACTTGCTCATACTTACGACAGTCGCAGTGTCCTGGAGTCATGGGATTCCCCTGGGCGGCCTTCTGACCCGCAAAGTCACTGGGGAAGTTTAGATTCTCTTAAAAACCTAATTTAACAGCTGAAATGATTTCTGGATGGCCAGAAAAGGTGGTAAAAACGGGGCAAAACTCACTTAACAAATGCCTCGCTTGATAATAGAAATTTTTCGGGCTCAATTGTGGTCATAAGTTGAAGGCTACCTGCATGCTTCGGTCAGTGTTGGCGAACCTTTTAAGCACCGAGTGCTGAAACAGCAGTGTGTATGTGGGAGTGCCAGAACCTGGAAGAGTATCTCCCCAGCGTGCATACACATCAGAGATGGGTTTCAAATCCCGGCTCTACCGGTTTACTCGCGTGTACCAGCAACGCTTCTGCTCAGGCACAGAACGTCCGGCGGGTGGGTGGAGCCCAGGGTGGGTTCTCGCCCCGTTCCAACCGGTTCGGTTAGAACGGGGCCGGCGGCGTCCTCGTCCACGCGCGCGTGCACGCATGCGTACTAGTGTCTGCGCGACACTCCAGCTGCTCCTGGACGATCGCGCAGGCGCTGTATGCGTCCTCCCCATGCGTGGAAGCGCAGAACTAGTCAAAACCGGGTAAGGACCGCGGGCGGGCGGGCGCACCCTCGCCGTTCCGGAAGTAGTACTTCCGGTTCGTGACCACCGGTCGCAGGGACCGCCGCGAACCGGTGAAACCCACCCCTGGTGGAGCCACTATCGGTTCGGCTGAACCGGGAGCAACCCACCTCTGATGCACGTGCCGGGAAGCTGAACTTCCAGTTTTTTGCTCCGGCCACCTGGTCTACCAGTTTCTGGTGTGCATGCATGCGCAAAGACCAGCTGGCTGGTGTGCATGCATGTACCAGAACCCAGAAGCGCAACGGGTGATGGCTGGCAATGCCCGGAGAGATGTCTCTGCGTGCCACTTCTTGGCATAGGCGCCATTGGTTCGCCATCACAGGCCCAGATAAGTGTGTGATTGAAATCACTGCACTTCACTCAAAACTTCAACAGACACAAATGCACAAAAGCTGCTGATCCAAGATTGGATGAGGTGCACGAGTCCTTGTGGTTGGCAGGCTGTGTGTGAAGCACCTGGATGGAGTGGGCTATTTGGGCTCCTGCCCTATCCACAGATATTTTGGCTTAGCCGATCCCACAGGTATTTCCCCTTTGGAGCACAACAACACCATTAATTGTGTAGGCCAGAAGCATATTTGGGCCCAAACTAAACCCGCTTGGCTTGCCTCTTTGCCCAAATTCAGAGGTGAGATTTGCCAGGAGGAAATAGCTGCAGCTGAATGAGAGTTTTTAGCTGATGTTGTGGTTTCTGGTGTTTAACACAAAATAGGGAAACTTTACGGAGCTGCCAGAATCGTCACAACTGCTTTAACAACAGCTCTGCTCCAAGTCACACAATTAAGAGGAAAGGGGCTCAGAATGGTAAGGTCAGCTACTCCAACCATTCATTTAGTGACCATTCAAAGTGCAACCACGCTGAAAAAAAGAGAGATGTGCAACAGATCCTCGCTCTTACGACGGTCGCAGCATCCTCATGGTTACTTGATCAAAATTTGGGTTCGGCAACTAGCATATATTTATGAGTGTCCCGGGGGGTCAGATCTTCCCAGTTGGCTTCTGACAGACAAGCAACGGGGGAAGCCAGATTCACTTAATGACCATGTGGAGTCGCTTCACTATTGTAGTAATTCACTTCACCACCACGATGAAGAAAAGATTGTAAAAATCGGATTGTAAAATCGGGTGAGGCTCCCTTAATTTTTTGCTTAGCAACAAAAATTCTGGTCTTGGTTCTGGTAACATGTTGAGGGGAGATGGGTTTGCTCAACGACTGCGTGATTCACTTAACGACTGCGATAATGGCCATAAAAAACAAGACACCATTTTTCAACCACCTTGCTTAGTAACAGAAATTCTGTCTCCATTGTGTTCGTATGTTGAGGACTGCCTGCACAATCCAAGATATCTGTACAAAGATATATCTTTTAGAAGGTTTCGGTTAAATTCTCTGCAATTCCTGGCTGGATTTCAGTCGATTTTGAATTGAAGAAAAGTTTTTATTTTCTTCCTCCAGCAATTTTGGACTGTTCTGGGGTTGGAGATTTCATCTGCTGATGGGCAGAGCCTTTATTACCTTTGTGGTACAGGTAGTCCTTGACTTACGACCCCAATGAACTCAAACTTTCATTGCTAAGTGAGGGCAGTTGTTGTTTTGTCCCATTTTATCATCTTTTTTTTGCCACGGTTGTTAAGCGAGTCTCTGTTCTGACCTAGGCTTCCTCGGCAGCACGAAGCAGAAGCCTTATCCCGATAAACCCCTTTTATTTAATTTACAGTGGAATTCCTCTCCAGCAAACTCTTTCCCACAGTCTTTCAAGATAGTTCACAATTACTGACCTTTATCAGGCTTGGAGAGTGACCAGGGCCAATATCTTTCAGAGGCCGCAATACGTGGCAAGAATGCAGGAATGAACTAATTGCCTCCTGCAAACTCCATTCCCCTGTTGCTCCTCTTTTATTCCCTATGGGAGGGGCCATTCACCATCCATCTGTGGCCTTACTCCCAAGTCGACCCTTGTTCCTTAGCTGTTCCCTTCGTCTGACAACTCTGCGCATGCGCACACTGGGAACAGGCTCCAGCTGTTCGTCTGCCTCACTGATATCTGACTTCGAAAGCAGCTGATAACTGTCAGACGGCCCTGGCCCCCTCTCTGCCTCCGACACAGACCCCTCATCAGAGCCTTCCCAGACACCAGGACTGGCCCAGGTTCCTCCCCAACCTCCTCACTCTCCGACTCTGCTGCCAACTCCACAACAATCGCCACAGTTGTTAAGTGAATCACACAGTTGTTAAACAAACCTGCTCCCCCCCCCTCACTGACTTCGCTTGTTGGAAGCTGGCTGGAAGATTACACTGGCGATCACGTCACCCCAGGATAGCTCAAGTGTCAAGTGTCAATGGGCAGTTCAGAAATAATGTAATACGAATATAAATAAATAAACAAAATGCATGCCAGTTGCCTAAACTCGAATTTTGGTTACATGATCGTGGGGGTGCAGTCGTAAATGTGAAAACTGGTCAGAAGCCACTTTTTCAATGCCGTCGTAACTTTGAACGGTCAGTAAATGGGTGATGGTAAGTCAAGAACTATCTGTGTTTGTTTCCTGATTTCCCCCCTCAACAACAGAGCTCATTGGGGGGAAAAAATGGTGCCTTATAAGCGTTCCCTTTAAACAGGGCTCCCCAAACCGGGCAACTTTTAAGACTTGTGGACTTCAACTCCAGAATTCCTCTGGGAGTTGAAGTCCACAAGTCTTAAAAGCTGCCCCGGTTTGGAGACCCCTGCCTTAAACGATACTTAAAGGATGATACTGGACCTCTCTGTGTTTAAAATGGAGGATACGTTCTCCGTAGAGGAAGCTGTTATTGTGCTGTCTCATTGGGGGGCCTTCGAAAAAGCCACCCCAATACCCACCATTTGGGGCAAGACTCACAACCTCCTTGTCCTCCCACCTACCCCCATCCCTGCCCTCCTCTTTCTCCTTTTCCAATGGCAGCAGGTTATAGCAGTTAGACTTATATACCGCTTCATAGGGCTTTCAGCCCTCTCTAAGCGGTTTACAGAGTCAGCATATCGCCCCCACAGTCTGGGTCCTCATTTCACCACTCGGAAGGATGGAAGGCTGAGTCAACCTTGAGCCGGTGAGATTAGAACCGCTGAACTGCAGATAACAGTCAGCTAAAGTGGCCTGCAGTACTGCACCCTAACCACTGCGCCACCTCGGCTCTATAGGTTTTTAGAAACTTTGCAAATGATGCTTAGTTTATTGCCCAATGCTTCCCATCACACAGCTCATGGGACCACGTCGAGAGCGAGATTTCTTCTGTAGTTGCTAAGGTTATGCTCAGTGCTGGCTTGGTCCAGGATTGCCGACTGCAGGTGTGAAGTATACAAAGCTATAGAAATTTAAATTCAATAAAATAAAGTTAGGAAATGTCAGCTGGCATACAGGTAGTTCTCAACTTAACAGGCATTCATTTTAGTGACCGTCCAAAGTTAACAACGGCACTGAAAAAAAAGTGACATAACCGGTTCTCGTTATCACTTGATTTCTAACTTTCCCAGCTGGCTTTCGACAATCAAAAGTCAATACAGGGGAAGTCAGATTCGCTTAATGACCGCACTGAACGACTGCAGCCAATTCGGTTAACCAGCATGGCCAAAAGGTCGTAAAGCGAAGCCAACTCACTCCACAAGTGTTTCTCCAAAAGCAATTGAAAATTTTAGGCTCAGCTGTGGTCATAAGTCAAGGACTAATTGTAACACTTCGGAGCTAGATAGAAAAGGCTGAATTTCACTGGTTTATTTTCCACTGTCGAGGCCGAGGAGGAGAGGAGACCACCCAGAAGGCCATTCATGATTTCTTTCCAAAAAATTCCACTTCTGCCTTCCTCCAGCCAAGAATTCTGGAACCCACTCGGGGAAATTGAAGTGCAAATTCTCCTTTCGTAAGACTGTATATTCCCACCTGACAATCTTTTCTGTGGATGTTTTTAATTTTATTTTTTCTTTCCGTTTTTCCAACTCTCAGCAGACATCTGTAAAACAACGGCACACATTTTACTCCGTCTCGGTGTGCCGCGGGACTAAGTTGGAACAGTTGTTATATTTCTGTACATATTGCCAGCAGGCATAATACTGTGATTATGAATTATTATTATTAATTATTATTACTATTTTTAATGCATTTGCTGAAAATGAATGAGTCAGATTGGTTTTTTTGAAAAAATAATTTTTGTTTCTTTCCTGAGGGAGTGTGGAGGCATCCCTATTGATTTTTGGGAAAGGGGTTAAAAAAAAAGAGAGAACGTAACATTTCCTGTTTCCCTGCTGTACTTTAAAAAAGCAAAACAAAACCTGGAATTAACATCTTCGACGATTCAAGGGCTGTCTTCATA
This sequence comes from Thamnophis sirtalis, assembly GCF_051295495.1. Lineage (NCBI taxonomy): Eukaryota > Metazoa > Chordata > Lepidosauria > Squamata > Natricidae > Thamnophis > Thamnophis sirtalis. The sequence continues at coordinate 170,335,073 of NW_028261381.1, read as the reverse complement.
TTTTCCGACGCTGCTTTCTAAATTTTCCCAGCTCATATTTTCTATCTGGATTAAGTAGTATTTCGTACAAACCAGCCATTTTGTTCACAACAACAACAATAATAATACATTTTATACATTTTATAAAATACATCAAGAAATTGCAGCTTCCTGCAATAACACCAGGGGAATTGCAAAAAAAAACTGCACTACTCGGAACATTGTACATATTAAGAAGGTACTTGGTTGATACCTAGGACGCTGGCAGCAACCCGTATCAACCATTAGCACCAGTCAATGGTATTTGTGATGCCTTTTTGAATGTTCAGTTGATTGAGTTTCATGTTTAATGAATAAAGTATATAATAAGATTAATTGGAGAAGATAACAAAATACAAAGACCTACAAATAGAAACAGAACGTCTATCGCAAAAGCAAGCTAAGGGTAGTACCAATAGTAAATAGGCGCCTTGAGTGCAGCCCCAAAACAACTGGGGCACCACTTGAACACCAAAGGCATTGACAAATTTGCCACCAGTCAATTACAGAAGGTGACTTTACTTGGAACTGCTTCCATCCTGTGATGATATCTGTAACACCATCAAACATCCAGATTTGCCTATCCCAAGTCATGGTAAGGACTCAATAGGTAGACAAAAATGCTAAACCTAGACTGAATATGTGGCTGACTGTGCAAATAATAATAATCGTGTGTTGTCCCGATTGTAGCAATAGCAGTTAGACTTATATACCACTTCATAGGGCTTTCAGCCCTCTCTAAGCGGTTTACAGAGTCAGCATATTGCCCCCACAATCTGGGTCCTCATTTCACCCTCCTCGGAAGGTTGAAAGGCTGAGTCAACCTTTGAGCAGGTTAGATTTGAACCGCTGAACTGCACATAACAGTCAGCTGAAGTGGCCTGCAGTACTGCACCCTAACCACTGCGCCACCTCGGCTCTTAATTGAGAAGCGGGCTGAAAATTGGAAAAGCAAAGCTATGCATGGCCAATACTTGAAAAGTATTGAAGGCAAAGCTGACCAAAAGCTAACTTGGAACTGGTTAAGATCAGGAGTACTGAAAAAAGAAACAGAAGGCTTTATTTTGGCAGCTCAAGAACAAGCCTTAGCCACAAACTGCATGAAGGCAAAAATTCAACATGTTGCCACCAACAGCAAATGTCGCCTCTGTAATAAGAAAGATGAGACAGTCGACCACTTGATCAGTGGGTGCAGCAAAATTTCACAAACTGACTACCTACAACGCCATGACCGCGTTGCTAAGACCATTCACTGGAAATTGTGCAAAAGTTTGGATTTGAGTACAGCAAAAACCACTGGGACCATCAGGTTGAGAAGGTTTTAGAGAATGAGAAAGTCAAGAACTTGTGGGACCTCAGAATCCAGACTGACAGGCACTTGGCCTACAACACACCTGATATAACAATAGTTGAAAAGAAAAAAGTATGGTTCATTGACATTGCAATACCTGGAGATGCACGAATTGAAGATAAACAGCAAGAAAAAAAATCACAAAATACCAGGACTTGCAAATTGAGGTTGAGCGACTGTGGGGGAAAAAATCACGTGTTGTCCCAATTGTAATTGGAGCCCTTGGAGCAATACCTAAAGGGCTACCTCGCTATTTGGAAATTCTAAATTTATCGGACTTGAACATTCTGATTCTACAAAAAACCACCCTACTTGGAACAGCTTATATCCTCCGATGTTACCTTAACAGTTCCTAGGTCCTTGGTTAGGACTCGAGCTGTTGAGCTACCAACCAGCCCCAAAGGCTGTGAATCTCACCAAAGATTAACCAATAATAATAATAATAATAATAATAATAATAATAATAATAATAACAACAACAACAACAACAATAAATACCTAGGACGTTGGCAGCAACACATATCAATCATTAGCACCAGTCAATGGTATTTGTGACACATCTTTAAATGTTTAGTTAACTGAGTTTCATGTTTAATGAATAAAAGAAATAATAATAATGATAATGATGATAATAATAATAGTAATAATACAGGTTTCAATTCCCTATAATCCTTATGGAATTCTGGGACTTGAAGTCCACTTATCTTTAAGTTACCAAGGTTGAGAAACACTGCTTTAAACCCATGTATTAATGCTAGGCCTAGCTACAAGTTGGAGGAGTGGGAGACGTAATCTCCCAGCATGATATGTCCAGTGGTGGGATTCAGCCAGTTCGCACTTATTCGTGAGAACTGGTTATTAACTTCTGAGCAATTTGGAGAACCAGTTGCTGGAAGAAATCTCCTTTTTCCCCCCCTCTTTACAGGGCTAATCCTGTAAGGAAGACAGGAAGGAAAGGAAATATCCTGCTTACAGAAACTGCCGCTCCGGTTAATCCTTATTGCATTGTAACAGCTAAGGCGAAGCGCCCACCGACCAGAGTGACGTTGAGTTGGCCATACCCACCCAGTCACATGACCACTGGGCCCCGCCTACCCAGCTGGTCATTAGGGCAGAGAATCAGTTGTTAAATTATTTTAATCCCACCATTGGATACGTCATCTTTCTTTCTGCAATGGAGCCCACTTGGATGTAGATGTAGAAAAATTTATTTATAGGCCGCCCTTTTCCCTGAGGGGACTCAGGGCGGCTTACAACGTATAGGGAAGGGAGTACACACAATGACATATAAAAACAGTACGTAATTAAAATAGAAGCAACATTCATTCATCATTCGGGAGGGGACGGATTATAATCTTTAACCCCAGGCCTGACGGGATAGCCAGATCTTGAGGGCTGTGCGGAAGGTCTGGAGGGTGGTGAGGGTACAAATCTCCACGGGGAGATCGTTCCAAAGGGTCGGAGCTACTACTGAAAAGGCTCTCCTCCGCGTAGTTGCCAATCGACACTGACTGGCGGATGGAACTCGGAGGAGGCCTAATCTGTGTGGGTCTACAGGATGGGTCTACAGCAGAGGGTCTCCAAACTTGGCGACTTTTAAGACTTGTGGACTTTAGCTCCCAGAATTCCCCAGCCAAAATAGTGAATTCTGGGAGTTGAAGTCTACCCTTCTTCAAGTTGCCTTGTTTGGAAAACGCTGGACTAGAGATTGGGCTTCCTTGGGATCAACATGGCCCAGTGGTGGACAATGTAGATTTTTGAGGTGAATACCTCCAATGATAACATCTAGAAAGTCCCACATCTTCTGGAATGCCCATCTGAGTGGAGAGGCAACAGGGGTACATAATCCATCTATATAAAAACTCTGTGTGTGTGTGTGTGTGTGTGTGTGTGTGTGTGTGTGTGTTCCGGCATAACTCTGGAATGCCTCAAACAATTTCAACCAAACTTGGTACACAGATGACTTACTCTCTGGAGACAAATACTGTGGGGGTAAGGCACCTCTAACACCCTTTGGGGGGGGGTGTTCTGTTAGGAGGCACCCTGTTGTGCCTTAAAATGGCTCCTACTGTACTGCGGTAAAAGGGATTCTACTGTACAGCGCAGTGGAGTTGCCATGGTGACAGCTTCACAGTACTCCACAAGGGGGCTCCCTCTGGGAAGGGGGAAAACCCATGTTAGAAATTACGTTTGGTTCGGACATTTTCCCCCTACAAATAAAATACCAGGACAATGTCGGATTATCAACTAGTGTCCAGTAAGTGGTATCACAAAGTCCGAGGCCACCAGAAGCTGCAAAAACATTAATAGAAGCTCAACACACATCAGAGGTGGCCTTTGCTAGCCTGGCGGACGTTTGGAGGGTGTGGAGAAAAGCATTAGCAGAAATGGGCCTTCCTTGGCCAGTGAGGCCATCTGAACCAGGTGCAGCATTTGAAGCCCCCTCTGGAAAAGCAATGAAAAGGGTGACCAGGCTTCTCTTGATTCATAGCCCTGAGCTTCCTTCTGACTAGTCTGGCTCTGCAGATAATTTCTGTCTCTTCTCCAGTGCTGGATGGCCGGATAATCAATCTTGATGTTGAAAGGCAGATGAATTAGTAGCTGGAAAGAAACTACTCACTGCCGGTTTTACTTTCCCTTCCAACAGGAAGGACAGCCAACTGTTGAATAAGGACATGCAGTTTCTTTCTCCTAGCTTCTAACCCTGATACAAAGAGATACCTCCACCTTCCTCTTCCTCCATCTTCTCTTCTTCCTCTCCTCTTCCTCCTCCACCTCATTCTCCTTTTCTTCCCCCTCTTCCTCCATCCTCCCTTCTTTTTCTTCCTCATCTTTCTCCTCCATCCTGTCTTCCTCATCTTCCTTTCCTCCATCTTCTCTTCATCTGCCACCTCCTCCTCCCTCTTCCTTCTCTCTTTTTCCTGTCTTCCTATTCTCTTCCTTCCTTCTCCATCCTCTCTTCTTCCTCTTCCTCCTCTTCCTCTCTTCTTCCTCTCCTCTTCCTCCTCATCCACATCCTTCACCTTTTCGTCCTCATCTCTTCTTCCTCCACCCTCCCTTCTTTTTCTTCCTCATCTTTCGCCTCCTTCTCCTCCTCCATCCTCTCTTCCTTTTCCTCCTCCTCCATCCTCCTTTCTTCCTCGTCCATTTCCTCTTCTCTTTCTCTTCCTCCTCCTTCTCCTCCATCTTCTCTTCATCCGCCACCTCCTTTTCCTCTTCCTTTTCCTCCATTCTCTCTTTTTACTGTCTTCCTCTTCTCCTCCTGCCTTCTCCATTCACTCTTCTTGCTCTCCTCTTCCTCCTCCCCCTCCTTTTCTTCCTCCTCCCCCTCTTCCTCCATCCTCCCTTCTTTTTCTTCTTCATCTTTTTCTTCCATCCTCTCTTCCTCATCTTCCTTTCCTCCATCTTCTCTTCATCTGCCACCTCCTCCTCCCTCTTCCTTCTCTCTTTTTCCTGTCTTCGTCTTCTCTTCCTTCCTTCTCCATCCTCTCTTCTTCCTCTTCCTCCTCTCTTCTTTCTCTCCTCTTCCTCCTCATCCACATCCTTCACCTTTTCGTCCTCATCTCTTCTTCCTCCACCCTCCCTTCTTTTTCGTCCTCATCTTTCACTTCCTCCTCCTCCATCCTCCTTTCTTCTTCATCCATTTCCTCTTCTCTTCCTCGTCCTTCTCCTCCATCTTCTCTTCATCCTCCACCTCTTCCTCCTCTTCCTTCTCCTCCATTCTCTCTTTATCTTGTCTTCTTCTTCTCCTCCTCTTCCCTCTCCATCTTCTCTTCTTCTTCTCTTCCTTCTCCTCCTCCTGAATTAACTATTGATCTAAAAAGAAAGAAAGAACAAAAGAAAAATGGATATGATCGTTCAGAATGATTCGTGAAGAGCACAGTTGTGAAGAAAGCATGTGGGCAGGTGGGGGGGAATTCACATCAGCCCCACAAGGGCGGAATAAGAGCTGCGGAACATCAACAGAAAGGGGGGACCAGACTCTGGGTCAAAGAAAGTACAGTATAAGTGGCACCTTGCTCAACAGTAGTATCTGTGAAAGGGATCTTGGAGTCCTAGTGCACAACCATTTAGATAGGAGCCAGCCGTGTGCAGCAGCTGCCAAAAAAGCCAACACAGTTGTAGGCTGCATAAACAGAGGGATGGAATCAAGATCACGTCAAGTATTAATACCACTTTATAATGCCACACTTGGAATACGGCATTCAGTTTTGGTCACCACGATGTAGAAAATATGTGGAGACTCTAGAACAGTGTTTCTCAACCTTGGTAACTTGAAGAGCAACAAAGATGATTAGGGGCCTGGAGACTAAAACATATGAAGAACGGTTGCAAGAACTGGGTATGTCTAGTTTAATGAAAAGAAGGACTAGGGGAGACATGATAGCAGTCTTCCAATATCTCAGGAGCTGCCACAAAGAAGAGGGAGTCAAACTATTCTCCAAGGCACCTGAGGGTAGAACAAGAAGCAATGGGTGGAAACTAAACAAGGAGAGAAGCAACTGAGAACTGAGGAGAAGTTTCCTGACAGTGAGGACAATTAATCAGTGGAACAGAATTTGCCTCCAGAAGTTGTAAATATCCCAACACTGGAAGTTTTAAAGAAGATGTTAGATAGCCATTTGTCTGAAACGGTATAGGGTTTCCTGCCTAGGCAGGGGGTTGGACTAGAAGACCTCCAAGGTCCCTTCCAACTCTGCTATTGTATTGTATTGTAAAGTAATGTGTGAAAACCTCTCAGATACTCCCCTTCCCACAAAGATAAAGGGAGGGAGGGAGAACTCTCAGATGTGCACATTTGCTGTTATAAAATAGTAGTCTTGACCAGCGGTGGTTTCCGGCTGCTCCTACTGCCAATTCTCTCAGGGATGCGCTGCGTAGAAGCCAGAAACAAGATGGTGGCGCCTATGCCGCCGCCAAGAGAACCGGTTCAGGGGCATTGCAGGCCTGGGTTGCTGCTGGTTCCATCACCCCAGGCCACCAAATTACTATCTATTCGGCTGAATCAGTCCGAACCAGTAGGAACCCACCTCTGGTCTTAACTTAGCGGTGGTTTCTTAGTTGGGCCTATCCTGTAGGGTTCACCACAACAATAAGAAAAAAAATAGTTTGGATCGTAACAGTGGTGGGTTTCAAAAATTGTTCGAACCTACTCTGTGGGTGTGGCCTCCTTTGTGGGAGTGGCTTGCCGCCCATGTGACCGGATGGGAGTGGCTTGCCAGCCATGTGACCGGATGGGAGTGGCTTGCCAGCCATGTGACCGGATGGGAGTGGCTTGCCACCCATGTGACCGGATGGGAGTGGCTTGCTGGCCATGTGGCCGGATATGAAGATGCTGACGACACTTGTCAGAACCACCTTAAATTACCTCACACACAGCACTGGCATGCATCAGAATAGGATGTAAACTTGTTTTTTAAAAGGCATCTTTGGTTTGCGTTAAAACAACTTCAACACACTCAACCTTCTGATTGCACCACAAACGCAGTAGTCATCCTTACCTTTCACAGAGGCACTGAGTTTTATAAATAGGAGCATGATAGTGTAGAATAATCATATCCAAGGACCACTGGTGGGTTTCAAAAAAATTTGGAACCTCTTCTGTAGGTGTGGCCTGCTTTCCGGGTCCACTGGTGGAACCTCTTCTAACTGGTTCGGTAGATTTGACGAACCGGTTCTACCGAATAGGTGCGAACTGGTAGGAGCCCACCTCTGGATCGTAAGCACAGAAGCTTCCAAAACGAAATATAAACATCAGGGCATTACCATCTTATCAACACGGAGAGAATGAATAGATCACAATGAAATGCGTGCCAACACGCCCTACACAACTAGAATATCTAAAAGATCTCCTAGAAATGTAATTGAAATTAGCTTAATGATAATAATAGAGGCAATAAGCAGCTTACACCTAGGAACACACCATCAGCCTAGTAATGCCTTTTTTTATTTTTTTTATTTTATCAATTTCATATATACATTCACAATTATATAATCTCATAACTGTTATTAATAATATGTATTTATAACAATTTTTCCCTAGTGTTGACAATATACTTGAAGATTGCTTTTTTATCATCCCATAGATCCATCTTATCTTACAACGGTCCTACTTCTTCTTCCCTCCCTCCCTCTTTCCTTCCCTCGTTTCTTCTCTCCTACTCCCCTTCCTTCCCTCCCTCCTTCCCCTTCCCTCCTTCTCTCCTTCCCTCTTTCCTTCCCTCCTTCCTTCCTTCCCTCCTTTCTTTTCTCCTTCTCTCCTTCCTTTCCCCCTTCCTTTCCTCCTTCCTTCCCCCCTTCCTTCTCTCCTACGTTCCCTCCTTCCCTCCTTCCTTCCCTCCTTCCTTCCCTCCTTTCTTCTCTCCTTCTCTCCTTCCTTCCCTCCTTCCTTCCCTCCTTGCTTCCCTCCCTCCGTCTTTTTTCTCCCCTGCCTTTTTTCTTCCCTTCCCGATCGGTTGCTTTCGTTTCATTTCCCGCCCATGAGGGAAACAGCCTTAAATCATCCTTAAGTTGCACCAGGGTTAAAGTGGCGTTTTCCCCTTAATACAATGCCATTCAATGGCAGTTACAAGATGTGTACAATTTGTGGCATTCATCTGCCATTATGTTTGAGGCGAAAGGCAGGGAATCCATACTACACGGGATTAGAACAGCCCTTAGTATCCCTCTGGGGCTGATATGATGATAGTTTCTCTTCCGCACTCCTCCCTCGGCTTCTTTCCACTCTGTTTCTTCCTAAATAACTGATCGCACCAGTGAATTGGGAAATATAGGTAGTCCTTGCTTAGCGACTGCCTCACTTAGCGACAATTTGCAGTTACCGCAGTGGTTTTCGCGCCTCTGTAAAAGCTAAGAAGAGCTGAAGTCAGATCATAATCAGAGTCGGGCATCCTTTCTTCTTTTTTTTGCCATTTTTTAAAAAAAAATTAGTTTTCATTATAAAATAAAAATACAGGAAAAAACAAAAGGAAGAGAATTAAGAGAAAGAAAGAGAAAAGTGCAAAGAAAGGGGGGGGAGTGGTGACTTCTGGTTATTTTTCAGTGCAGTAAAATCCCAAAAACCCACCCCCAACACCTCAATCTTTTGCTTTACATTACACATTTCTAACTATTTCGAAAACAACAAACTCGTTCTAATCGTTGTACCCTAGAATCAGAGTTTCATTATTTCCCCCCCCCCCTTTCAAGCCAAACGTCCAGGAGTGGTTTCCAAGTAGGAACAAAACTAGCTAAGTTCTTTTCTTTCATTAAAATAATTCGGCCATCTCCCCTGGCTCCATCATCACCTTACAGCTGCGTGTTCACTTAGCGACTGCTTCACTGAATAAACCAACTGGCCGCTTTCAGTTGTTACTATATGAGGACGACCTGTGATGGCTAACCTTCCTGTCGTCACATGCCGAAAGTGCACACATGCATGCCTGCGCCCATAATGCAATGCGTGTGTGACCCCCACCCCCTGAGCCCCTCCCCCTGTGCATCCATGTGTGACCCCCCCTGTGCTCTTCCATCCCCCTGCGCATGCGGGCATGACACTCCCACACACACCCCATTTTGGGCCTAATAGGCTTCCCTGCAGGCTCCTAGGACCAAAAACAGGTCCTGGAGGGGCGCTGCCCCCCACACACATGCGCACGTGTCTCCTGCATGCCCCCCTGACCCCCACACATGTGCGGCAGAAGCCCAAAAAATCAGCTGGCCGCTGGGAAGCACATACACATGCGCAGTGGAACAAGATGGCAGTGCCATAGGTGCCGCCCAGAGAAACGATTCAGGGGCGTGGCAGGCAGCGACGCAAGCCGCCAAATCACTACCAGTTGGCCTGAACTGGTCTGAACTGGTAGGAACCCTCCACTGCCCTAAACCATTTCAGACAAGTAGCTGACATATTAAGTACAACTTAATTGACACATTAAGTACAATTGAAGACTCAAGAGCCAAGGTGGCGCAGTGGTTAAATGCAGCACTGCAGGCTACTTCAGCTGACTGCAGTTCTGCAGTTCAGCTGTTCAAATCTCACTGGCTCAAGGTTGACTCAGCCTTCCATCCTTCCGAGGTGGGTAAAATGAGGACCCGGATTGTTGGGGGCAATATGCTGACTCTGTAAACCGCTTAGAGAGGGCTGAAAGCCCTATGAAGCAGTATATAAGTCTAACTGCTATTGGTAACTGCTACTCTTAAGTAAAAAAAAAGGCACCTCAAATGAAAATACAATACAATACAATACAATAGCAGAGTTGGAAGGGGCCTTGGAGGTCTTCTAGTCCAACCCCCTGCCTAGGCAGGAAACCCTATACCGTTTCAGACGAATGGCTCTCCAGCATCTTCTTAAAAGACTTCTTTAAGAATTCCGGCTGATAGAATTAGGGCCTTTACGCAGTGGCAACCATTGCTTCCAAATCCGCTTTTTAGAAGTCGCAGCTTTCAAATCTGGCACGCACGATTTGAAATAATGAGATCCCCCTCTCTCTCTTTCTTTCTTTTTTAAAACAAAAAAAAAATCACTCAGGCAACTTAAACTGTAATCCTAATAACGTTTGATATATTTAATTTGTTCCAATAAATGTTGGGGGGTTTTTTTTGGCGGGAGGGGAGGAGGGAAGTGAAGATTTTGCATTTGTTCTGATTCCTTAATTTCTTCAGCTTTGTGTAACACTGTTCCCTAAAAATGTAGTATTTGAGTGGGAAACACTTTTTGAGCAAAAGCAAAAGCAGACAATAGCAAACACTGCTTGCAAAGGTTTAGCTGGGTTTTGCAACCACGAATGGGGGCTTTTTCTGTCCCTGTGGTACTTTCCCTTTCTGATTAATGCCAGTAAACCAAAACTAAGAGTAATTCAGGGATGGGTTGCTGCCAGCGTTACTGCTGGTTCGCTGCGCACGCGCATCAACCATGCGCAGAACATTATAAAGCAACGAAAAAACATGCCAGCAATGGCATAGGCGACCAGGGAACTGGTTCGGGGGCATGGCGAGCCTGCCATCTCTGCTGGTTCGGCGACCCAGTGCCAATTTCCACTAGCGGTTTGCCTGAACTGGTGCAAACCAGTAGCAACCCACCTCTGGAGTAATTCCAATTTAAGAAAAAGAAAGTGAAGAGACAGGCGAAATTGATGTGAGGTTTTAAAAGCCCTTTCATAGAATAAATAATGACTCCAAAACCTATTACCACAATGGAGCCCAAAATGTGTGTGATCCCCAGCTGTGCACCCCGCCCTCTGTGAATGCGTGTGTGTAATAAATAAAACATACTAAATGTTACACATCCACACCCACATATATACATACTTCTTTTACTTATTAAGACCCCCCCCCCCAATTTCTCTTCAGTCATACTTCTTGGATGCTTGACAAGAAGCAATAAATGCATAAAAAGCCACAATCCAGGAAGGTTCCAAAAATCCTCCATTTACGACCATAATTGGGTATCAGAATGTCTATAGGTGAGCAAGGCCGTTGTTAACTGAGTCATGCCAATTTTATGACCTTTTTTTGCATGGTTGTTAAATGAGTCACTGCAGTTAAGTGAATCATGCCATCGTTAACTGAACGGCACCCAATTTTGCCACAGCTGTTAAACGAATCGCACAAGCTGTTAAGTGAGTCACACAGTCACTGAGTGAATCGTGTCCCCATTGATTGTGCTTGTCGAAAGTGGGCTGAGAACCTCATAAACGGCTGCTGCATGACCCCAGGGATGCTGCAACCATCACAGATACATACTGGTGGCGATGGTTCCATGTCATGACACGGGGGGGCGGGGGAATGGTAAGCTTGTCGTAAGTGTGAGGACTGGTTGCAAGTCACTTTTCATCGCTGTGGTTTGAACAGTTGCTAAATGAATCATTGTGACTCAAGAACGACTTGTAAAGAATCAGCTGAAATCAATCAATCAATCAATCAGAATAGAACTGGAAGGGACCTTTGAGGTCTTCTAGTCCAGCCCCCCCACTCGAGCAAGAAATCCTATCCCATTTCAGACAAATGGCTGTCCAGTTTCTTCTTAAAAACCTCCAGTATTGGAGCATTCACAACTTCTAGAGGTAATTGTTCTCACTGCGAGGAAATTTCTCCTTAGTTATAGGATGCTTCTCCCATTGATTAGTTTCCATCTGTTGCTGCTTGTCCTGCTTTCAGATGCTTTGGAGAATGCCCCTCTTAGCAATAGCAATAGCAGTTAGACTTATATACCGCTTCATAGGGCTTTCAGCCCTCTCTAAGCGGTTTACAGAGTCAGCATATCGCCCCCACAGTCTGGGTCCTCATTTCACCCACCTGGGAAGGATGGAAGGCTGAGTCAACCCTGAGCCGGTGAGATTTGAACCACTGAACTGCAGATAACAGTCAGCTGAAGTGGCCTGCACTCTAACCACTGCGCCACCTCAGCTCTCGGCTCTTCTTTAGGTCAACCCCTCAAATATTGGTCCACTGCTATCATGTCTCCCCTAGTCCTTTCTTTCCATTAAACTAGACATACCCAATTCCAGCAATCGTTACCAGCACAGAAAACGCCTCGGTACTGGTTCAACTGAGTATATCAGTATATCAGAAAAGTTAAGAAAAATAGAGTGATACTTGGCACCCAAAATATAATAATGTAGGATCCCTGCCAACGTATGGCAAGAAACACTGCACTACTGAACCACCTGCAGCTGTTTTCCTTCCCAATTGCAATTAAATAAAACAAAGTTAGCTGGGCAAGCTGGCATTTAATTACACACCACGCCACTTGCCACAGCCGCGTTGATGCCTTGTGGGAAATTTACATCTTCGCTGAATGCAGCCGCTTCCAAGAAGAGCTCTGGGATCGCCCGTGTCTCTTTCTACCTGCAGCTAGACGGAAGTTAGCTTGTTAACTTTTTCGAGACAAAGTTAGCCAGCTAATGTCTACCTAGCTACGGGTAAATGATTCCATCTTGGTCCGTCTTGGTCTTATTTATTCCCAGCCTGGAATAACTTTTTTCTCACAAAGTTAGCCAGCCAACTTCTACCTAGCTGCAGGTAGAAGATTCTGTCTTTCTCTTATTCCCAGCCTGTTGCTAAAGTTGCCCAACTTTCTGTTTAGCCAAATAATGGAGTTGGAAGGGACCTTGCAGGTCTTCTGGTTTTGTGAATCTGATGCTAAAATGGCGTTTCCCCAACTTTTCCCATCTTGAGCCTTGCTGAATGCACAATTGTGGGTCTGCCATGGCAGCTGTGGGGTTTGGCCCTGCATCAGAGGTGGGTTCCTACCAGTTCGCACCTATTCGGGAGAGCCGGTTCGTCAAATCTACCGAACCGGTTAGAAGAGGTTCCACTAGTGGACCCGGAAAGCAGGCCACACCTACAGAAGAGGTTCCAAATTTTTTTTGAAACCCACCACTGGTCCTTGGGTATGATTATTCTACACTATCATGCTCCTATTTATAAAACTCAGTGCCTCTGTGAAAGGTAAGGATGACGACTGCGTTTGTGGTGCAATCAGAACATTGCGTGTGTTGAAGTTGTTTTAACGCAAACCAAAGATGCCTTTTAAAAAACAAGTTTACATCCTATTCTTATGCATGCCAGTGCAGTGTGTGGGGTAATTTAAGGTGGTTCTGACAAGTGTCGTCGGCATCTTCATATCCGGTCACATGGGCGGCAAGCCACTCCCATCCGGTCACATGGGCGGCAAGCCACTCCCACAAAGGAGGCCACACCCACAGAGTAGGTTCGAACAATTTTTGAAACTCACCACTGCCCTGCAGGCAGAGCATTCAACTCCTATTGGCTGTTTTGGGCACCAATCTCTGGGTGTTGTGACCTAGGCTTCAAAAGATCATGAAGCAGATTCCTTGTCTCAATAAAACCTCTTTTATCTAGGTTAAAGGGAATTCCTCTCCAGCAAAGTCCCAGCCAACAGTCTTTCATGAGATTTCACAATTGCAGGACTTTATCAGGCTTGGATATCTTCTAACCCCCATGCTGTAGCATAAGGTGACCAGATTTTAACATTGGTAAAGCGGGACACCATCGACCGCTGGGAGGCGTCTTGATTAAAAATTTAGTCTATATATGCAGACTCCTCCTCCAAGAGAACCACCACATTTGCCGCCCAGCGCTGCGGCTGAGGTGAAGCCGCCAAAGCTCCCACTGGCGCCCCCGCCTGTGGCAGCGGTGGCGCCACCTCCCTCTCCGCTTGGAGCACCTGAGCTGGGCACCGCACTACCCCTGCCACCACCCCTCCTCCTCCGCCATGCTTTTGAGGAGCCATGAGGCCGTGGGCGCCAGTAGGAAGGCGGGGGAGGGGGCGGGAGCAGAGAAAAAAAGGCCCCATGGCTTCTCAAAAGCATGGCGGAGGAGGAGGAGGCGGTGGCAGGGGTAACGCGGTGCCCAGCTCAGGTGCTCCGAGCGGAGGGGGAGGCGCCGCTGCCATGGGTGGGCACGGCTGGCGCAAACTACCGTCAGTCACCCCGCGCTCATCAAAACAAGTCCGGGGAGATCCTTTGCGGGCGGCCAGTTCTAGCCGCCTGCAAAGGATCTCCCCAGCTTCCGGAGCCTGTGACAGTAGAAATCAGTTGCAAGCTGCTGCGCGGTGTTTTCTTGCCACATGCGCGGCCGACCAAAAAATCAGGACTTTTTTAAAACGCCGCGGGATGCGGGACAAATTTTTAAAAAGCGGGACTGTCCCGCCAAAAGCAGGACGTCTGGTCACTTTACGGTAGCAGCAATTACTTGGCAAGAAGTCAGGAACAGATCTTCATCCTAATGAATTGAACTAATTGTCTCCTACAAACTCCACTCTTTTATTTCCTCTGGGAGGGGCCATACATCAATCACCTTTGGCCTTACTCCCAAGTCGACCCCTGTTCTTTAGCTGTTCCCTACGTCTGGCAACTCTGTGCATGCGCACACTGGGAACAGGCTCCAGCTGTTCGTCAGCCCGACTGATGCCTGACTCTGAAGGCAGCTGATAATTGTCAGGATGGCCCTGCCCCTCTCTCTGCCTCCGACACAGAGCCCTCATCAGAGCCTTCCCCAGACTCCAGGACTGGCCCAGGTTCCTCCCCAACCTCCTCACTCTCTGAGTCTGTCACCAGCTCCGTTGGTGGGCCACAACACTGCGATCCTCCCGGTCACTGGTCACTCCCCTTGGGAGTGGATTTTTGGCCTCTTGATACTGGACTGATACAACTGTGAGCAAGGAGTCAACAGTCTAATGCCATGTTGGCACAAATCAGATTTTGTGCAGACTCATTACTAATTCTTATTTACCATTCTTCTGAAATAGCAGGTTTTCCTCCATTTATGACCACCTAGTGAGCAAAGTCATGACGGATCACCCCTAGGCTACAACCTGGATTTGAAGTTCTAATGTCCCCTCTCCTGTGGTCACGTGATCCGAAGTTTGGGCTGCCTTGACAGCTATTTGCAGTGCCTCGTGGTCACGTGACCACAATTTATGTTTTTGGCCAGAAACCAATATTTACTTGCAGCATCTGTGCAAAAAAAGAAAAGTGCCCATTATGGACAATAGATTCATTTAATGACCGTTGCAAAAACGGTAGTAAAATCAGCTTTAAAAACTGTTCCGTTCTGTTCTACTTTGATTTTTTTTTAAATGTAGTAATGCAACTTCTTTGGTCATTCAGTTCCTTTCTAGTTTCAACCAAGAAAGAAAGAAAGAAAGAAAGAAAGAAAGAAAGAAAGAAAGAAAGAAAGAAAGAAAGAAAGAAAGAAAGAAAGAAAGAAAGAAAGAAAGAAAAAGAGAAAGCGAGAAAGAAAGAAAGAAGGAAGGAAGGAAGGAAGGAAAGAGGGAGAGGGGGAGAGAGAGAGAGAGAAAGAAGAAAGAAAGGAATGAAGGGGGGAGAGAGGGCGGAAGGAAGAAAAAAGAAAGGAAAAGAGAAGAAAAGAAAAGAAAAAAGAAAGTGGGAAGCAAAGGAGGCGGGGAGAAAGCTACGTGTGCGAATTAAACATAATTCGAGAAAAAGAATATTCCCTCCTGCCATCACTCTGCTAAACACCTAATTCCCACAGCACTGTCTTATGTCTAAGGATATTTACCCACGTTGTATGGATATCATATTATGATCCTTCTCGCCTTTCCCATTACCTCCTCCTGTTGGTATCTTACAATTTGCATATTACTCTTTTCTTTGTATGTGTACCAAGAGCTTCTGCACCGGAGACAAATTCCTTGTGTGCCCAACCACACTTGACCAATAAAGACTAAAGAATATTCTATTCTATTCTATAAGCTTTTCCCATGTAAGTAACTCCCCCAAAACAGGTAAAAAACCATCCCGTGATGGGAATCTTGCAAAGTTGCAGCCGGCTGTTTGGGTCCTATGGAGTCCTGGATTCCCTTCCCTCTTTTGTCTTTTTCTTAATGATGCTTAAGGAATTTTAATAGTCCTCACGAAGCACCTCCAAGCCTCTTATTGTGTCACAGCTCCCCAAAGGGGTGTGGTGAGGGAATTAAATCCCAGCGATTAGGGAAACGGATTGTCCTAGAATCGCCTCCATTTGCCCCCGCAGCTCTTTGTCAACCAAGACTTTCTCGATGGAAGGAAAAGGAGAGGGAGAGGGAGGGAGGGAGAGAAAGAAAGACACAGAGAGATAAGAGAGAGGGAGAGAAAGAGAGAGAAAGAGAGAGAAAGAGAGGGAGAGAAGGAGAAAGAGAGACAAGGAGGGAAGGAGAGAAGGGGTAGGGAGAGAGAAAGGGAGAGAGAAAGGGAAAGGGAGAGAGAAAGGGAGGGAGGGAGGGAAGGAGAAATGGGTAGGGAAAGAGAGAAAGAGAGAGGAGGGGGAGAGAGAGAAAGAGAGAGAAAGAGAGAGGTAAGGAACGAGAGACAGGGTAGAGAGAGAAAGAGAGAGAGAAAAAGAAAGACAGAGAGAGAAAGAGAGAGGGGGAAGGAGAAAGAGAGAGAAGGAGGGAAGGAGAGAAGGGGTAGGGAGAGAGAAAGGGAGAGAGAAAGAGGGAAAGAGAGAGAAAGAGAGAGGGAAGGAGGGAAGGAGAAATGGGTAGGGAGAGAGAGAGAAAGAGAGAGAGAAAGAGGGGGAGAGAGAAAGAGAGAGGTAAGAAAGGAGAGACAGGGTAGAGAGAAAGAGAGAGAAAAAAGAAAGAGAGACAGAGAGAGAGAAAGAGAGAGGGGAAAGGAGAAAGAGGGAGAGAAGGAGGGAAGGAGAGAAGGGGTAGGGAGAGAGAAAGGGAGAAAGAGGGAAAGAGGGAGAGAAAGAGAGAGGGAGGGAGGGAAGGAGAAATGGGTAGGGAGAGAGAGAAAGAGAGAAAGAGAGAGGTAAGGAAGGAGAGACAGGGTAGAGAGAGAAAGAGAGAAAAAGAAGGAGACAGAGAGAGAGAGAGAAAGAGAGAGGGGGGAAGGAGAAAGAGAGAGAACGAGGGAAGGAGAGAAGGGGTAGGGAGAGAGAAAGAGAGAGTGAAACAGAGAGAAAGAGAGAGGTAAGGAAGGAGAGACAGGGTAGAGATAGAGAGAAAGAGAGAGAGAGAAAGAAATAGAGACAGAGAGAGAAAGAGAGACAGAGAGAGAAAGAGAGAGGGCAGAGGGGGAGAGAAAGAAAGAAAGAGAGAGAGAGAGTGAAAGAGGGGGAGGGAGAAAGAGAGAGAGGGAGAGAGAGAGGGATGAAGAAGAAAAGGGCAAAGCTGTATTTTCAGTCCCTCTCCCCCACTCCCTTCCCATTTGTTTGCCCATGCACAACCAGTGTTAATTTCCAGCACTGGAACGCTGAGATGTCAGCCTAATTAGCAGAAGGGAAATAATGGGACGTTCATTAAGGTAGCATAATACAGCTGATCAGAGGCTCTGAAGTTTGACCACATGTAGTAATTTCACTTTGTTTTTTTTCCTGGCTTTTCTTTTCTTTTAATGAGGGCCAGTTGCATGCCAAGGAGAGAGGGCAGAATTAATACTCCGTGGGTGGGGGGAGTATGGCGGGGTAGAGCCATCTACAGACCCAGTCTGGGGATTGTGGCGAGGACAAATGACATTCATTTCTTGGATTTCAAAGCAGGGAAGTGGTCTGTTCAGCTGACAAAAGTTGACCCAGGGGAAAATCCATGGGGAACCAGAAGAGAGAGGGACACAGGGACAAACCATGGTTAAAATTGACAGTGTTTGCCGCTTAACCATCCTCTATTTCTTGCTTTTTCTTTCTCTCTCTCTCTCTTTCTCTTTTTCTCACAATCTTTTCCTATGTAAATCAATAGCTCCAGAAAAAAGGAACCTACAATTTTTTTCTACATGATTCAGAACAGACCTTAGCAGAATTAACAGAATAACAGTGTTGGAAGGGACCTTGGAGGTCCTGTAGTCCAACCCACCTGCTCAAGCAGGATACAGGCAGTCCTTGACATGACTACAACTGAGCCCAAAAATGTCAGTTGCTAAGTGAAACATTAAGGTGGCGCAGTGGTTAAATGCAGCACTGCAGGCTGACTGCTAGATCAGCAGTTCAGCGGTTCAAATCTCACCAGCTCAGGGTTGACTCAGCCTTCCATCCTTCCGAGGTGGGTAAAATGAGGACCCGGATTGTTGTTGGGGGCAATATGCTGACTCTGTAAACCGCTTAGAGAGGGCTGAAAGCCCTATGAAGCGGTATATAAGTCTAACTGCTATTGCTATTTGTTCAGTGAATTTTGCCCTTTTTTACCACCTTGCTCGCCACAGTTGTTAAGGGAATCACTGCAGCGGGAAAGTCAGTAAGACAATAGTTAAGATTGTAAAAACCCGCCACGACTCACTTAACAACCTTGCTTAGCAACAGAAATTCTGGTCCCAATTGTGGTCGTAGATCGAGCACTATCTGTATCCGGCTCGCTCTTGCCAAACAAAAGGTTTGAGGATATTATGTGCCATAAAATGTACTTCTGATTAACAACTTAAAAGCTGCAGTGATTCACTTAAAAACTGCAACAAGAAAGATCATAAAATGGTGCAAAACTCACTTAGCAATGTCCCTCACTTAGCAACAGAAATGTTAGGCTCAATATCTCAGGGGTTGCCACAAAGAAGAGGGAGTCACAACTATTCTCCAAGGCACCTGAGGGCAGAAGAAGAAGCAATGGGTGGAAACTCATCAAGGAGAGAAGCAACTTAGAACTAAGGAGAAATTTCCTGACAGTTAGAACAATTAATTAGTGGAGAGGCTTTACAAAATTGTAAATCTTGCCTTTCTTATATAACTTTCAATTAGGGAAGAAAAAAAAAAGAGAACCAGGTCACCCCCTGAAGAGGAGAATATGTAAACACAACAACGGATAGAGTGGATGGAGGGAGGAGTAGAAGGAAAAATAGGAAGGTGAGGAGAAAGAGGAGAGGAATAGGAGAAAGGGAAAGGCAGAGGAAGAATTGGAGGGAATATAAGAGGAGGAAAGAGAGGAGGAAAGGGAAGAAGAGGGGAAGGGTAAAAGGGAGGAAGGGGAAGGAGAGAAGGGAAAGGAGAGGAGGAAGGAAGGAGAGAAGAAAGAGAAGAAAGAGGGGAAGGAAGGAAGGAGGGAGGGAAGCAGGGAGGGAAGGAAGGAGAGAAGGAGAGAAGAAAGGAGGGAAGGAAGGAGGGAAGGAAGGAGAGAATGAGAGAAGAAAGGAGGGAAGGAAGGAGGGAATGTAGGAGAGAAAGAAGGGGGAAGGAAGGAGGAAAGGAAGGGGAAAGGAAGGAGAGAAGGAGAGAAGAAAGGAGGGAAGGAAGGAAGGAGGGAAGGAAGGAGGGAAGGAGAGAAGGAGAGAAGGAAGGAGGGAAGGAAGGAAGGAAGGAGGGAAGGAAGGAGGGAAGGAGAGAAGGAGAGAAGAAAGGAGGGAGGGAAGGGGGAAGGAGGGAGGGAAGGAGGGAAGCAAGGAGAGTAGGAGAGAAGAAAGGAGGGAAGGAAAGAGGGAAGGAGGGAAGAAGAAGTAGGACTGTTGTAAGATAAGATGGATTTATGGGATGGTAAGAAAGTAATTTCAAGTATATTGTCAACTGTAGGGGAAAATTGTTATAAATACATATTATTAATAACAGTTATGAGATCAAAAAAACAAAAAATAATAATTAGTGGAGAGGCTTGCCTCCAGACGTTATGGGTACTCCATCAGTGGAGGCTTTTAAGAAGAGATTGGACAGCCATTTAACTGAAATGGTATAGTGTCTCCTGCTTGAGCAGGGGGTTCGACTAGAAGACCTCCAAGGTCCCTTCCGACTGTTATTCTCTTCTGACTGTTTGATGCTGCAAAATAACTTTTTCGCCAAAAGCGCATGCGCGGAAGGCTGTGCACACGCACGGAGGCGGCGCGTGCGCTCACATTTGCGAACCGGTAAGGAAGGTAAGTGAATAAAACACCTGGAGAAAGTGAACAGTTGTCCTGTCCTTCTCTCCCCTGAATCCCGGCGGAAAAGAAAGACCCCCCCCCAATTCTGGGTTGTTCGCGGGGCCGCGAAACGTCCGCAGGAAGGATGCGCCCGTCCTTTTTTAGGATTCCTTCGACGCAGCGGAAAGGTGGCCCCGGCGTACTCATTTGAAGATGATCCTTAAGTGATTAAAATTTAGGGATTAGCCGGCGAAGAAAGGCAGGATTAAACTCTTTGCACAGCAGAGGGAAGAGCTTAAAGCTTGTCCTGAAAGCCGAGAGGATGATGGACCAGCATAAAGCAGAGTCTTCCCGCCGTCTTCCTTCAACGGATGGTCCAGATTGAGAAGAATAAGAGCAGTTTTCCAAAACTAACTAGCTAACTAAACATCCGGGGGAAGGGGAGTTTGGGGGTGGGGAGGGGGTGGGGAATGTCCTCTTAAACCTAAAGAAGGTGGGCATTTTCCGGTGTCTGGGATCCCACCTCCAAGGCAATGGAGACATCAATGGCGAGGTGAATGCAGCCTGGAACTCACCGGTGTGTCATGTGACGGACGAATGCCAACCCGTCTTAAACCTAAGATATACAAGACAATCAGGGTTGGGATTCAGCCGGTTTAGACCAGTTCAGGTGAACTGGTAGTTCTGGTGAGCATTCCCCCCCCCGTCGCCCCTGCGCTTTCCTGTCCTATATATAGTGTCAGCTCTTTTACTCACCTGACCTAGGAGGTAAGTTTTCAAACTTAAAAAAGTAGGTTTTTTTTAAATCCTGTGCGCGCGCAGGAAGCACGCAATCACTGAATTGGTTGTTCAACCGGTTGCATCCCACCACTGAAGACAACCACCTGCCCTGTTGCACTGTATGGCACTGAACCAGTGGTGGGTTTCTGCCGGTTCGCACCGGCTCGGGAGAACCGGATAGTGAAATTTACTGATCCGGTGAGAGGAGGTCCGACCGGTGGACCCGGAAGTAACTTCCGGAACGCCTGCCCCAGCCCTGACTCTTGCTCGCTCGCTCACCCCTGCCCGTCCGGAAGCAGCTCCATCGCTCCCTCCCTCCCTCCGTCCCCCTGCACTATCCTAGCCCAATTCGGTGCCAAGTCCCATACCTGGGAGCGGAGGTGGTGAATGGAGAAGCATGGAGAGGTCCAGCGGCACAATCCACCAGACAGCAGCGGCAAGCTCAGGGGTTTTCTCTTGGATTCCTCTTTGTCCTGCCTCCTCCGATCTCCCGAAGTTCTTTCCCCAGCGTGTGATAGCTTTCTACTGGATTCCCCTCTGTCCTGCCTCCTCCGATCTCCCGAAGTTCTTTCCCCAGCGTGTGATAGCTTTCTACTGGATTCCCCTCTGTCCTGTCTCCTCCGATCTCCCGAAGTTCTTTCCCCAGCGTGTGATAGCTTTCTACTGGATTCCCCTCTGTCCTGCCTCCTCCGATCTCCCGAAGTTCTTTCCCCAGCGTGTGATAGCTTTCTACTGGATTCCCCTCTGTCCTGCCTCCTCCGATCTCCCGAAGTTCTTTCCCCAGCGTGTGATAGCTTTCTACTGGATTCCCCTCTGTCCTGTCTCCTCCGATCTCCCGAAGTTCTTTCCCCAGCGTGTGATAGCTTTCTACTGGATTCCCCTCTGTCTTGCCTTCTCCGATCTCCCTAATTTCGGCCCTTAATCCTCCAGTTGTCTATTTTTGGAAGGTTTTCCCCTCTCTTACCACCACCCCCCGCCCCCGGTCATAGGAGTCCCAATTTTTTTTGCCCCATGGCTTGGGGGTGGTGGTCATGTGACTGAGTGTGCATGAATGATGTCAAGTTGTTCATACCCGCCTGGTCACATGACTGCCAAGCCACGCCCACAAAATAGGCCACACCCACAGAATAGGTTCTAAAAAAATTTGAAACCCACCACTGCACTGAATGCTGTGCAGCAACAACAGGGGGCCGAAAGCTATCTCCATGTCATTTCTGGGATGGTGGTGGGGGAGAGTTGAGAATGGGCCGGGAAATGGGAGGGGGGAATGGCACGGCAACGGAAACGGACTAAAATAATTCTACATATAGCATTATGTGTAATACCGTAGTCCTCATACAAATTGTCCTCGACGTATTACGGTTCATTTAGCAAATCGACTAGCATTACAGGTAGTACTCAGTTACTATTTGTTTAGTGTCCGACGTTACAACGGCACTGGAAAAAGTGAACTTACGGCTGTTTTTCACACTTATGACCATTGGTTTACACTGGGATGTTTGACAACTGATTCACATTTATAGTGGTTGCAGTGCCTTGGGGCGGGGGGGGGGGCTCATGTCATCCCCTTTTGCGACCTTCTGACCAGCAAAGCCAATGGGGAAAATAGATTCACTTAACAACCTGAGGGCAGGACAAGAAGCAATGGGTGGAAACTAATCAAGGAGAGAAGCAACTTAGAACTGAGGAGGAATTTCCTGACAGTTAGAACAATTAATCAGTGGCACAGAAATTGCCTCCAGAAGTTGTGAATGCTCCATTCAACACTGGAAGTCTTTAAAGAAGATGTTGGATAGCCATTTGTGTGAAACGGTATAGGGTTTCCTGCCTAGCAAGGGGTTGGACTAGAAGACCTCCAAGGTCCCTTCCAACTCTGCTATTGTATTGTATTGTACTAATTTAACAACAGCAGTGATACACTTAACAAATGTGGGAAGAAAAGGCGTAAAATGGGGCGAGGCTCACTTAACAAATTTCTCACTTAGGAACATAAATTTTGGGCTCAGATGTGGTCGGAAGTTGAGGACTACCTGTATAGTAGTAAATTAAAGTAGTATAGTAGTATTTGCAACCATCCATTTAGTGACTGTTTGGAGTTACAACGGCACTGGAAAAAGTGACTTAGGAATGTTTTTCACACTCACAACCCTTGCAGCATTCCAAGGGTCATCTTATCAAAATTCAGACAGTTGGCAACTGACTCATACTTATGACGGTTCCGTGAGGTAGACTGCTATTGGACGCTGAGGTTCTACTTCGGCAAACTACTGGGAATGAGACTGGGTGCAATGATTTATTTTGCAACAGCTAGAAGTGCTTTATGGGTCCTCACGCAACCTTTTCAAGACCGTTGTGATTCCGGACCGTCGTTAACTGAACTGTCATAAGCTGAGGACTAGCTGTAGTGAGAAGGGGCTGGATTTAGTAGCAGTGAGACCCAGGGTTCTAGTCCCCGCCCCCCAGCTATGGAAGCCAATTGGCTAATTTGAGTCAAGTCCCTCCTTCTCAGCCTAAGAGCCAATCAGGAGTAGTGGAGAAGATACTTGAATAGGAAGGGGAAGATCCAGGTTCGAGTCTCCCTTCAGCCCCAGAAGCTCATTGGCTAAGTGATCCAGGCGTCCCCTCTTAGCCAGAAAAGTTTAGGAACTATTTTTGATTCACTTTTTAACTTATATTAGATTTGTAGGTGTCAACTTCCAGGTTCATTGCTAAGAAGTCCACACACCCAATGCAAAGAATAGCTCGCACTGGACCAGCGGTGAAATACAAAGAAAACTTTGTTTTCTAAATTTTGCAAATCCGTTCATCAATTATAACTTTAGGATGTACATTGGGGACCAGGCTGTACATAAATGCATATATTCATGAAAATAATGTCTAACAGAAGTACAATGCATTAGGGAAATTTATTTGCAAAAGCCGTTTAGATTAGGCAAAAAAGCAATCAAAATGCATGTGTGGAGAAGTGAGCACAAAACACATACAAACACAACTTCTTCTTTTTAAAAAAAAAGTTTTTTGATGAGTTGAAGGCGACAGTTTAATGTTAAAGTTTTGGGTGTTTGAGGATGTAACAACAGAGTCAGGTAGAGCATTCCAGGTGTTGACTGCTCTGTTGCTGAAGTCGTATTTTTTGCAATCAATTTTGGAGCGGTTTACATTAAGTTTGTATCTGTTGTGTGCTCTTGAATATTTGTGGTTGAAGCTGAAGTAGTTGTTGACAGGTAAGATATTATAGCAGATAATTTTGTGTACTATGCTTAAATCCGACCCTAGGCAACGTAGTTTTAGGTTATCCAAGGCCAAAATTTCAAGCCTGGCGGTGTAGGGCATTCTGTGGCGAGCAGAGGAATAGTACTCTTCTCGTGAAATTTGGTGCCCATTGAGAAGGACTGGGCCAGCCTAACTACAAAACAAGAAACCTGCCGCTCCACGATGATGGGATTAAGACATGACCCTTCAAGGATGTAACAGAATTAACCAGAGGTGGGTTCCTACCAGTTCGCACCTATTCGGTAGAACCGGTTCATCAAATCTACCGAACCGGTTAGAAGAGGTTCCACCAGTGGACCCGGAAAGCAGGCCACACCTACAGAAGAGGTTCCAAACTTTTTTGAAACCCACCACTGCCACACACACACACAAACATACAGACAGACAGACTGATACAGAGAGAGAGAGAGAAAGAGAAAGAAAGGAAGAAATAAATAAATAAAAAAAGAAAAAAGAAAGGAAAAGAGTGAGAGAGAGATGAAAGAAAAAAAGAAAAAAGGGACAGAGAGACAAAAGGAAGGAGAGAGAGAGAGAGAGAGAGAGAAAGAGAGAGAGAACACATGGCCAGCAAGCCACTCCCACCAGGTCACATGGCCGGCAAGCCACTCCCACAAAGGAGGCCACACCCACAGAGTAGGTTCCAAAAATTTTTGAAACCCACCACCAATGTTCCCTCTAATTTTTTTTCAGTGTGAGCGGAAAAGTATAGTGTTTGAGCGGCACATTTTCATGCCTGAGCACCTTAATTTTTTTCACAGATGTCACCTAAGACAACAACGAAATCAGTATTATTTGAAACTCAAAGTTATGTTTATTCAAGGTACCCGCTTAATTAAAAGTGTTATATAATATCAGTATCACTTAACAACGGTCCTGCTTAGCAACCAAAATGTTGGCTCAGAAACTCTGGCATTGAAGCGTGCAAGTCTTAAAGCTGTCAAGTTACAAGACCCTCGCACCCCTAACCCTTTAGGAAAAAAACCCCAGGGATCTTCAAACCTGACAGCCTTAAGCCTTGTGGACTTCAACTCCCAGAATACTTTTCCGCTCACACTGAAAAAAAATTAGAGGGAACATTGCTGACGGGGTGAAGCATAGCTTGCATTGTCCCTAGTGCAGATTCTTTTCCCAGCCTTGGGAGCTGAAGTCCTCCGTCCCTCCCTTATTCCTGTTTCCTTTTCCTTCATTATATTCAATTGTTTCAATATTAAGTGTAATTCTTCCTTCCTAACATTTTTCCATTTTTTTCCTTATATTCTTTTCCATTTCAACATTGTCTTTGTTCCTTCCATTCTTCCTTCCTTCTTTCAATCCTTCCAATATTTTTTCCTTCATTCCCTTGTCTGTTTCAATATTAAGTACATTTCTTCCTTTCTTCCTATACTTTTTCCCATTTTCTTCCTTATATTCTTTTCCATTTCAACATTGCTTTCCTTTTTTCCTTCCTTCCTTCCTATACGTCTTTCCATTTTCTTCCTTATATTATCTTTTCTGTTTCAACAGTCTTTGTTTCTTTCTTCCTTCCTTCCTTCCTTCCTATACTTCTTCTTTCATTCATTATATTTTCTTTTCCATTTCAATATTAAGTGTAATTCTTTGTTCCTCCTTCCTTCTTTCAATCCTTCCAATACTTTTTCCTTCATTCTCTTTTCCTTCAATATTAAGTGCAATTCCTTCCTTCCTTCCTTCCTAAGTTATTTCCATTTTCTTCCTTATATAATATTTTCTGTTTCAACATAAAGTGCCTTCCTTCCTTCCCTCCCTCCCATCCCTTTCTTTATGTTTTCTTCATGCTTTTTCTTTTCTTTTTCCTCTGCTCTTTTTAAATCCCCCCCCCCTTCTTCTCCTCCTCTACATTTAGGTTGGATTAGTTTGTACAATGGTCATCAAACTTCTGAAGTAAAAATAAATAAATAAATCATATTTAAGAAGAAGAAGAAAAAGGAAGACGTTTTTAGTTAAGTCAAACGTTTTAATAAAAGTTTCATCTTTTAAGATTCGTCCAACACATCCAATTGTAACCTTAACAGTAAAGAATATCACCCCAGCTGCTAAAGGTTCAACCAGTCTGAGAACCATTGAAAAGACAACAGTGCAAAATCCAAAAGACACAACTTCCTCACCGCCATTGCTTTGGTACCAAATCTTTGAGGAAGGGGGTCCAGAAAGGAGGAGGAGGAGGAGGAGGAGGAGGAGGAGGAGGAAGGAACCAAAGAGAGGCTTTTACTGGGTCTGCGCCCCACAGCCAGGACCGTCCTTGCACCTCAAGCCGCGTTTCTTCCTGCAAAGCCCTTCGGGCAACCCGAGAGTTCCGCTTGACGCCAGAAGGGCTTTGCAGGAAGAAACGCGGCTTGAGGCGCCAGGACGGTCCTGGCTGTGGGGCGCAGACTTGGCAAAAGCCTCTCTTTGGTTCCCTCCTCCTCCCCCTCGTTCCACAGCCTGCATGACGCTGCTGCCCAGGCTGAGAGCTGCCGCTGAAACAAGTTTGGGGAGGTCCTTTGCAGGCAGCCAGTTCTAGCCGCCTGCAAAGGACTTCCCCACGTTTGCTTTGAAAGAAACCTCTGCGCGGGAGTTAGAAACCTCTGCGCGGGGGTTTCTTGCCATGTGCGCGGCCGCGTGGTCGCGCACCTTAGAGGGAACAGTGCCCACCACTGGAATTAACCCAGTACCATTTAGCAGCCGAGCTCACTACATTGCACAATCTCCTAAAAGGACATTGCATCACCCTCCAAACTTCAACCAAACCTAGCTCAGACAACCTATAGAGCCAGCTATGACCCCAACATAACCCCCTACAACAGCCAATAGAATGCATGCTCTTGTACAGGAACAGGAATCTCAAGTGCAAAGCCCAAGCGAAGGTATAAAAACCCCTCACCCTCAACTCCATGTGGTCAGCAGCCCAGAGTCACACCCGCTTGGTGATTCTGCTTCATCAATAAATGGGCCTTCTCTCCAATCAGTCTCCATTTTGTCTCCAGTGTCTTTTTCCCGGCTTCCAAGCGAACCAGGTGGGTAATCCTTCCAACACCAGGGTGATGCCTTGGAATTTAGGTGCACCAGCTTAATGAAAGTCATTTGAAATCCCTTCTTCTAGCCACTGTTTCTGGAGAGAGATGGGGAGGAGGCCCCTCTAAGGTCCGAACTGGCGCCTGACTGCCCCTCTCCCAAACCTTTGAGGGCTGCCTTTGGAGACTGGCCTTTTGAGCCGGAGGAGACCAACAAGGTGATGCCTCCTCTTCAATCAAGTCGCCTTAAATGAAATGAAATGCTGGCGTTGTCCCATTCAGTCCTTGGGAAGGGTTAGGCCCTGGCCACCCAGCTCATCCCGGAAAGGCCCAGATTAGCCTCTGGCCTCGGGGAAAATTGCACACCTCTGCTAGAAGCCGCACAGTTATCAGTACCATTTCTCAATTTCACACCAGTTCACATTTAGTCAGCATTTGTATTATACAGTCTTCAAGGTGATTAATCACTTTTTTGTTCTCCTTTTCTCATCCTCCCTCCCATGTTCCTTCTCTCTTTCCTTCTCTCCTTTTGTCTTTTTCCTTCCTTTTCTTTCTTTCTGTCCTCCCTTCCTCCCTCCTTCCCTTCCCCTTTCTTAATTTTTCCTTCCTTCCTTCCTTCCTTCCTTCCTTCCTTCCTTCCTTCCTTCCTTCCTTCCTTCCTTCCTTCCTTCCTTCCTTCCTCCCCTCCCTTCCAGGGATGGGTTCCAGCTTCTGTTACTGCTGGTTTTCTCAGGGGCGCGCATGCTTGATGCATGCTATGTGTGCATGCACAGTAGTAAAAAAATTGCATGTGCATGAACCAGTTCAGAGGTGTGGCCAGCCGAGTTACTACCTACTCATCCTAACCGGTCTGAACCAGTAGGAACCCACCTCTGCTCCCCTCCCTTCCCTTTCTTCTTTTTTCTATCCTTCTCCTTTCTTCTATCCTCATCTTCCTCCCTTCCTTCCTCCCACCCTCCTTCCCTCACTTCCTTCCTTCTCTCCCATCAAACTCCTTCCTTCCTTCTATCTATCCTCATTTTCCTTCCTTCCCTCCCTCCCTTCCTCTCCTCCCTTCCCTTTCTTTTTTCTATCCTCCTTCCTTCTATCCTCATCCTCCTTCCCTTCCTTCCTTCTATCTATACCATTTTCCTTCCTTCCCTCCCTCTTATTTATATCCTTCTCCTTCCTTCTAGCCTCATCTTCCTTCCTTCCCTCTCTCCTTCCTCTTTTTTCTATCCATCTTCCTTCTATCCTCCTTCCTTCCTTCCTTCCTCCCACCTTCCCTCCCTCTCTTCCTTCCTTTCCTCCCATCAAGCTCCTTCCTTCTATATATCCTCATTTTCCTTCCTTCCATCCTTCCTCCCTTTCCTTCCCTTCCTTTTTTCTATTTCCCCTTCCTTCCATCTGAAAGCATGAGGAATGGACTTCCTTAGGTGCTTTCAGTTCACTGGCCTTCCTGCTGGAGCAAAACCAACACTGGAGATTTCTCACCTTCCCGTCTTTAATAAAGGAAAATTGAAAACTCGGAGCCCTTCCATCCATCACTCAGGTGCAGAGGTGTGGGGGTGTGTGTTTGTGTGTGTGTCGGGGGGGATGGGGGGAACGGGGGACGAGGCAACCTTTTGAGTCCAACTTCTCCTTACAGCTTTTGATGAGAAATTGTTGTGCAAAAGTGGGAAGCCGAAGAGAGAAGGACGGGGAGTGAATTAAATTAGCGAAACTTCTCTATAAATATTCAGACTAGGAACGGGGTAGAAATGCCACAGAGAATGAAATTGGGAGAACGTGTTGGCACTTTCTCTCCTTAAAAAAAGGATTTCTGGAACCCATCAAAGAGGACACAGGCCTGGAGCCAGTTCAAAGGGAGCTTCCATCTTCTTCTTCTTCCCTTAGAAGGGTAAATTTAGGGCAGTTTTTTGGCTGGCGAAAGCGATTTCTCTTTTCCTGCCTGCATTTCTAGAAAACCTATGGGGAAAACGAACGGAGAGCTATATTAACATTCCCTGCCTCATTTGTGCTTTGCTAGGCTGCATTTCTTCTCAGAAGTAAATCCCAAGGAATTCGCATCTTCCCACACTAAGCAAGCGAAATGCCTTGTAAATTACGGCATGGCCCACCCTGCCATGATTGGATTCTTGTTGTTGTTTTTAATCTCCTTTTTCATGCAAGCTGTCCCAGGACTCACAGGATGGCACTGGCGTATTCTGTCAAAAAGATCACACTTTGCAAGCTTTTAAGTTGTGTTTTCCTTTCAGATATTTTATCAAAATTGTCAATTCTAAGCTACATCATCGGGATCACCCCGTGGTCTCTCATCCCAGATGCTGCCACAGACTGCCACACTCTCTCAACAACTTTAGCCAAGGGTCTCTCAACTTTTGCAACTTTCAAGATGTGGTTTATTTCCAATTATTAAAAAAATAATAATTCTAGCCTACGCCCTTGGCATCTTCTGGAGGTCTCTCATCCCTCACTCGGTGGCTGATTTCTGGCATAAATCCTCCACCAAAGAGTCCAGAACTTCTGCAGCTTTGTGGACTTCCACAAATTCTGGGAGTGGAAGTCTGGACAGTTTAAAGGTTGAGAGACATTGTATTAGCTCATTGCATTTCTGTGCCTGGGTGTTAGAGAAAACTCTTGAGAGCCCCTTATATTAGATTAGATCAGATTAGATTAGATTAGATTAGATTAGATTAGATTAGATTAAACAAGTTGGAAGGTAACTTGTAGGTCATCTAGTCCAACCCCCATCCTTGTATTGCTAGGAGATCAAATCAGGCAATCAATTCTAAAAGAAATCAACCAAGACTGTCCTTTGGAAGGGTTACGGTTATGGTTAGGGTTGAAATACTGCATCCAATTTGGATCGCCATGATATAAAAAGATGTGGAGACTCTGGAAAGAGTGCAGAGAAGAGCAACAAAGATGATGAGGGGCCTGGAGACTAAAACATATGAAGAACGGTTGCAGGAACTGGGTAGGTCTAGTTGAATGAAAAGAAGGACTAGGGGAGATATGATAGCAATGTTCCAATATCTCAGGGTCTCCCTATGCTCCAAAGCACCTGAAGGCAGGATAAGAAAAAAAAAAAGGATGGAAACTAATTAAGGAGAGAAGCTACCGAGAATAAGAAGTTTCCTGACTGTTAGAACAATATAATTAGTGGAACAACTTGCTTCTAGAAGTTGTGGAAGCCAGCTAGATAGCTGGATAGCTGGATAGATGATAGATAGATAGATAGATAGATAGATAGATAGATAGATGATAGATAGATAGATAGATAGATAGATAGATAGATAGATAGATGATAGATAGATAGATGATAGATAGATAGATGATAGATAGATAGATAGATAGATAGATAGATAGATAGATGATAGATAGATAGATGATACATAGATAGATAGATAGATAGATAGATAGATAGATAGATGATAGATAGATAGATAGATAGATAGATAGATAGATAGATAGATAGATAGATAGATAGATAGATAGTTGTAGTAGTTGTAGTTGAGTTTATTTATAGGCCGCCCTTTTCCCTGAGGGGACTCAGGGCGGCTAACAACTTGTATGGGAGGGGGAAACATACAATGACATATAAACACAATGTATAATTAAAATCGAGCAACATTCATACAACATTCGGGTGGGGGCGGATTATACTCTTTACCCCCAGGCCTGACGGGATAGCCAGATCTTGAGGGCTGTGCGGAAGGTCTGAAGGGTGGTGAGGGTACGAATCTCCACGGGGAGATCGTTCCAGAGGGTCGGAGCTGCTACTGAAAAGGCTCTCCTCCGCGTAGTTGCCAGCCGGCACTGGCTGGCGGATGGCACTCGGATAGATAGATAGATAGGGCAGACAGACACAGGCAGATGATAGATAGATAATGGAGGATGGGTGGGTAGGTGGACGTAGATGATAAGATAGTTGATAGGCAGAAAAATAAATGATGATAGATAGATAGATAGATGATAGATAGATAGATAGATAGATGATAGATAGATAGATAGATAGATAGATAGATAGATAGATAGATAGATAGATAGATAGATAGATAGATAGATAGATAGATAGATAGATAGATAGATCTGGGAACTGGGAAGCTTAATGGAGCTTTGATGTGAGGAAAAATATGTCAATATCTGTGGGGCAGCTATAAAAATTGAGGTAGACATAATCCAAAGGGTGACTTTTGCCCTGGACAAAGGAATTTAAATTACTAAATCTAATAATTTTCCTGAGGTTTGAGATTGGACAAGCATTTGTCTGAAATGTTATAGGGCAGCGCAGTGATGGGTAGCTAACTGGTTTACTCCTGGTTCGCTCGTGCTCGCACACATGCAATGCTTCTGCGCATGCCTGGAAGCATCCAGGCAGGTGGGCGTAGCCTCCCGCCGCCACCACTACTGGTTCGGCCAAACTGGCAACCCGGTTCGGCCCGCAACCTTTTGGACCCCAGGGATCAGTTCCGTATAGAGAGGTATTTCTGTGGATTGGAGGAGGCGTGGATTCACATGCTGCCTGCATCCCACGGATGGAGCTGAGGTGGCGCAGTGGTTAAATGCAGCACTGCAGGCTACTTCAGCTGACTGCAGTTCTGCAGTTCGGCTGTTCAAATCTCACCGGCTCAAGGTTGACTCAGCCTTCCATCCTTCCGAGGTGGGTAAAATGAGGACCCGGATTGTTGTTGGGGGCGATATGCTGGCTCTGTAAACCGCTTAGAGAGGGCTGAAAGCCCTATGTAGCGGTATATAAGTCTAACTGCTATTGCTATTGCTTGTTTGTTCCCGGTTTCTGGCCAGCTGCGGACCAGTGCTAGTTCATAGACCAGGGGTTGGGGACAGACCCGGTATAGCGTAGGGGGTGGGCTTCAAAAATTTCAGGAATGGGTTCTCTGCCCGGTTGCTGGGTGGGCATGGGACTAGTCGGCCTCCTGCACCACGGTGGGGGAAGG
>NW_028261381.1:169778157-169813243 GCF_051295495.1 Thamnophis sirtalis | reverse complement strand
CTGTCCCTTCCTTCCTCCCCTCATTCCCCCATCCTCTCTCATTTCTTCCCTCCCTCTCTCCCTTCCTCTCTCCCCCTCATTCCCCCTTCCTTTCTCATTTCTTCCCTCCCTCCCTCCTTCCTTTCTTCCCTCCTTTCTAAAATGAATCTCAACAGAAATAGAATCTACTCAACCTTGCCAGGTCCAGGAAGCTAAGCAGGGTTGTGCCTGGCTACCATTTGTATGAGAGATGTCCATGGAATATCAGGGCTGTAAGTTAGACAAGGATTTCCAAGTCACTCCTCTTGCAAGAAGGCAACCCCTTCCAAAGAGTTCCCAAGAAAACGTGCTGGAATCATCAATCCATATGAATCAAGTTCAAAAGCCCTCTTTTCAGCACTCACCCCAGTACTTTGGATTCAAAAGTACAGGATGCTAAGCATATTCTTTGCATCCATGGAAATCTCGTTCAACTAAAGACACTTTTCTAGGATCCACACGGTAGAGGGAGGAAAGGAGCTTACACTGTCCCAGAAAAAGAAGCAAGAGTTCTCTCCCTCTTTTTCAAAGTCCAACTTTGGCTTCCTTAGAAGGTCAAAGGAAAAAAAAAAAACGCAACACATTGTTTTAGTAGCTGGCTGATGCAGTCAAGATTATGCACAGCTGGTTAAACACTGGATAATCGGATTCCCATAGCAATCTGGAAACTCCTTTTTGAATTAATGTTGAACTAATTGGTTTTTCCAGATCACCTCCCAAGGGGGGGGACAGGCGTTGTGGACTTTTTAAGAATCTGCAAGCAGAGCAGAAAGAAATACAGGTGGTCCTTGAGTTACAACTACAATTGAGCCCAAGATTCGAGACAGCATATAGAGCAGAGGTGTCCAACATTGCAAAGTTTAAGACTTGTGGGCTTCAACTCCCAGAATTCCTCAGCCAAGCATGGCTTCTGGGAGTTGAAGTCCACAGGTCTTAAAAGTTGCCAAGGTTGGATACCTTTTGTGGCCCACCAGCAGCCAGTGGAGCTGACAGCAGATTCAGACAGTGAGGCGGTTGGGGAGGAAGATGGGCCAGTCCTGGAGTCTGCGGAAGGCTCTGATGAGGGCTCTGTGTCGGAGGCAGAGAGGGGGCCAGGGCCATCCAACAGTTATCAGCTGCTTTCAGAGTCAGACATCAGAGAGGCAGACGAACAGCTGGAGCCTGTTCCCAGTGCGCGCATGCGCAGAGATGCCTGATGAAGGGAACAGCTAAAGAACAGGGGTCAACTTGGGAGTAAGGCCACAGGTGGACGATGAAAGGCCCCTCCCAGAGGAATAAAAGAGGAGCGAAAGAGGAGTGGAGTTTGCAGGAGACAGTTAGTTCAGTTAATTGGTTCCTGACTCTCCGAGACTCCTTGCCAAGTTTAGCAGATATCAGCCTGGCAGCTCTCCAAGCCAGATAAGGTCTGTGACTGTAAATCCTCCCTTGAAAGACTTTGCTGGATGTGAATGAGCAGAATTCACAGTCAATTAATAAAAGTTTTTTTTTGTCAGGACCAGGAGTTAGGGCATCTTTCATGCTCTTGGGAAGCCTCCGTCAGAACAATACCCCTGACATAGAAAGGGTCTCTCCCCTTACTCCCAAATTGTAAAGTTCAAAAATCAATGAGTCATCTACCAGTGGAGATTTAAAGATGGTGTTTCCAAGTCCCATCCAAAGCCATAATGCAGGTAGTCCTCGACTTATGACCACAATCATAACAGGACAGGGAAATTCATCTTGCATCGTGCCAATTATTAAGGAAAACATCTAATGTGGATCACAACTTGCAACCTGCAACTTGCAACCTTTCCTGCTGGCTTCCCCATTGCCTTTGCTTGTCAGGAAGTCATAAAAGAGATCACATGACCTCAGGATGCTGCAACCGTCATAAAGATGAACCAGTTGTCAAGCATCTGAATTTTGATCATGTGACCACGGGGAGCCTACAACAGTTGTGTGAAAAACGATCATGTTGTCAACTCATAAAGCATTTGCATGGCTGTTATCAAGTTGCCATGGTGAGGAAAGGGCGGGGGGAGTGCATTCCACGCATAGAGTCGGATCTCAGATTACTACAGCAGGCTTGGGAGGTGTGTACCTTGTTGGAGAATGTCATTTATGACACAGACTGAGGGGAGGGAAGAAACAGGGACAAAGTTCAGCCATAATTTAAATGAGGTCAGATCTGACTGCAATAGGGTATTGCCAAAATGGTGTTCCTAATAAATGACTGGATTTCTTTTGAAACTTGGCTCGAGACTCATGAATTAATTAGGGCATCTTTCAGAAACCTGATACGTGACTTTTTCCAGGGCTGTTGTAACTTGGAACGGTCGCTAAATGGACTGTTGTACGTCAAGGGCTACCAGTTTGTTGTGGGATGGTTTTATGGGATTATGACAGAGAATACAGGTAGCCCTTTACTTACAACAGGTTCGTTTAGTGACGGTTCGAATGGCATTGAAAAAATTGACGTATGGCCTCCTTGTGCTCACGTGATCAAAATCTAGACACTTGCCAACTGGGGTCATGTGATCCCCTTTGGTGACCTGACAAGCAAAGTCAATGAATGGGAAAGTTGGATTCACTTAACAACCATGATACTAACTTAACAACTCCAGTGATTTACTTAACGGTGGCAAGAAAGGTCGTAAAATAGGACAAACTCACTGAACAACTGTCTCGCTTAACAACAACAAAAATGTTGGGCTCCATTGTGGTCGTAAGTTGAGGACCACCCTGTATTTATTGTTTAAAAGCGTAGCTGGATTGGAGGGTTGTTTGCTCCCAGCTCTTAGGAATGCTGTCTTTGGGAAACTCTGGGTCCCAAGCAGTCTACTGGATGCTTTTTGCTTGGGAGGGTTGATACATTCGTGCTCCTTTAATGGGATTCCCAAGGAGAGGACAGCGTTGCCCTAAGGCTGAGTAGACACTGGCCTAGGGCATCAAAGCTTCAAGGGTGCCCAGGCAGCCCCGTCTTCCAAATCTTTCTAAAAAATGCAAATCTTAATTGCTGGGAGATGACACCATCAGTCAACGTGGCCTAAGGGGCAATGGACTCTTGAGCTGACCCTGCCCAGGGATACTGTCCGAAAGGAACTGTTCCCTTTGATAATACAATATCCCAGCAATGAGCTCAATTAAGTACACTTAGGCTGTGAGGACTCAGAAACACCCTTCCTTCCTTCCTTCCTTCCTTTCCTTCCTTCCTTCCTTCCTTCCTTCCTTCCTTCCTTCCTTCCTTCCTTCCTAACTCCTGCTCCGTTTTTCTTCCTTTCTTCCTTCCTCTCTCCCTCTCCTTTCTTCCTTCCATTCTTCTCTCCCTCTTTGTATTTCTTCCTTCCTTCCTCTCTCCTTCCTTCCTTCCTTCTGTCCATCCGTCCTTCCATTCTTCCCTCCCTCTCTGTATTCCTTCCTTCCTCTCTCCCTCTCTGTATTTCTTCCTTCCTTCCTTCTTTCCTTCCTTCCATTCCTCTCTCCCTCTTTGTATTTCTTCCTTCCATCCTTCCTTTTATCTCCCTCTCTGTATTCCTTCCTTCCTCTCTCCCTCTCATCCCTTCCTTCCTTTCTTCTCTCCCTCTCTGTATTTCTTCCTTCCTTCTCTCCTTCCTTCCATTCCTCTCTCCCTCTTTGTATTCCTTCCTTCCATCCTTCCTTTTATCTCCCTCTCTGTATTCCTTCCTTCCTCTCTCCCTCTCATCCCTTCCTTCCTTTCTTCTCTCCCTCTCTGTATTTCTTCCTTCCTTCTTTCCTTCCTTCCATGCCTCTCTCCCTCTTTGTATTCCTTCCTTCCATCCTTCCTTTTATCTCCCTCTCTGTATTCCTTCCTTCCTCTCTCCCTCTCATCCCTTCCTACCTTTCTTCTCTCCTTATCTGTATTCCTTTCCTTCCCACCCACAAGAGAGCTGAGTTAGCTCACCTTGAATTCCACTGACTCTTATCTACTACTGCCAATTTGCTTTAACTGTTAGTAGTTCAGGTTCTTGTAAAGAGAAATGGCCTGATTCAGGTTACATTTCCTCTGTTTCCTCAGTTGGAAGCCCTTCCTTCCTTCCATTTTTCTCTCCCTATCCATATTCCTTCCTTCCTTCTTTCTTTCCATCTTTCCATCTTCTCTCCCTCTCCTTATTTCTTCCTTCCTTCTTCTTTCCCTCTCCTTATTCTTTCCTCCCTCCATTCTTCTCTCCTTATCCGTATTCCTTCCTTCCTTCCTTCCTTCCTTCCTTCCCTCCCTCCCTCCCTCCCTCCCTCCCTCCCTCAAGAGATCTAGTCTAGCTCACCTTGAATTCCACAGACTCTTATCTACTACTGCCAATTTGTTTTCTCAGTTGGAAGGATTCAACTGCCGAAGGCGGTGTGTGTGTGTGTGTGTGTGTGTGTGTGTATGTGTGTGTGTGCTTGCCCCGTGGCATGGAAGGCGTGAGGTGCACCCAATCATCTGCCTAAGTAGAGAAAGCCAGACGGGATGCTCTCCTGCCAGATCCCTGGCTAGCAAAGGGAGGGGGAGCAGCACACGCACACACGTCCCTCTACCAGTCACATGACCTGTCATTTGCAATTGGGGTAGGAGGAGGGGGACCCCCGAAAAGGAGAAACCCAGATGCATTGGAATGTTTTTTCCTCCCCGCCTTTGAACCATCAGCTGTTCAAAGACCGAACAGAACAAATAGGTCACTTATATAAATATATATCTATATTGAATGATGGGCAGAGATGTAGGCCTCTGCTCTGAAGAAGAGCCACTGGAGCGATCTTCTCCATAAGGCAGCAGGAGAACGGCAGCATCGGGAGAATCGAAGGTAAGTGGGAATTTGGAGACCTGGAGCTTATTATCTCTTGCGAACTGAGCATAATCAAAGGTCTCCTAACCTAGATTGAATCCGGCTGGCGGGCTTGCTGAGAAATGGGTTAAATCCACCCGTTGGGCATCTTCCCTTTGTAATCAGGCGGTGATGTGCAAACAAAAAAGGGGGAAAAATGAGAGAATCCAAAGGGATCTACTAGATTTGGAGGACAAAAGCGGGAGGGAGGAGAAGAACACATGCAAAGGCGTTAAGTCGAAGCTCCCCCATCAATTTCTCAAGGTGCGGGGGAAACGGGAGAAGGAATTTGCTGCCAGACAAAGAGATGAAAGAGGAAGGAGAGACAAAAGAATGGGATGAAATGAAGTGGAGAAAAGACAATGAGGTCCAGGAAGATCAGAAAAGGGTCCAGAAGAAGGAACAATGGCCCGTTTTCTAAATAAGCACTTCCTTCCCTCGCCCCCTGCCCCCAACACCCTCCCCAGCTCAGATTCCTCATCCCTTTTAAGAAAAGAACACGTTTGGTGCAGGAGTTTTATTCATTCCGAGTCAATGGTCCAGTTAGTGGAAAGCTTTCCCTGTGATGAAAGAAAAGTATTATTGTTGCTCTTGGGATCTCCCCCCAGTTTGGCAAGGGAAGCTGGATTCCTGGCATTCAGAGGGTTTCTGAGCCGATTCGGGGGGTGGGGATTCGGGGGGGTGGGGGAAGCCGAGACTCTGACTCTGGGTCAAAAGGAGACAAGAGACACTGCAAGGATTGACGTGGGAATGAATGAATCCGGCGCTGCTCTCACTCACCCCCATTTCATTGGGGGAAACCTGACAAAGGGAGGGGGAGTTGGTCCAAGGTGACACTTTGTCCTGATTTTAGAACAGAGGTGACACATCTGCATGTTTTGAAGAAATGGGGGGGGGGAAACGCAACCCAGTCACACTTTTGTGACCTTTTCGATTGGATTACCGTAATAAGCCCTACACGGGGCTACCCTTGCAGACTATTCGGAGGCTACAGCTGATCGGAATACAAGAATAGTTAGTGATGGGTGTGTCGTGGTGTGTGTGTGTGTGTGTGTGTCCCTTTTGCTTTGCAAGTGCACTGGCTGTCACTGGGCTTTAGGGTGCCATTTTAAGATGTGGATTCCAATCTCGCTAGCTCAGGTTTGGACTTTGATGCTCTCTGAGCATCCTTCCTTCCTTCCTTCCTTCCTTCCTTCCTTCCTTCCTTCCTTCCTTCCTTCCTTCCTTCCTTCCTTCCTTTTCTTCCTTCCTTCCTTCCTTCCTTCCTATGGTTGTTTTCTTGCAGACGTTTCATTACCCAGCTAACTATCATCATTAGTACTAGATGGTGCTGGTTATCGTAGTCCTTAGTAGTCTCTGAACATGGTCGTTTTCTTGCAGACGTTTCATTACCCAGCTAGCTATCATCATCAGTACTAGATGGTGCGGTTATCAAGGTCCATGGTGCACTCTGAGCTTGGTTCTTTTCTTGCAGACATTTCATTGCCCAACTAGATAACATCATCAGTGCTAGTTGGTGCTGGTTATCAGGGTCCTTAGTAGTCTTTGAATTGGTAGTTTTTCTTGCAGACATTTCATTACCCAACTAGGTATCATCATCAGTGCTAGATGGTGCTGGTTATAGAGATGTCGGGGTTCCAAATAGCATCCAAAAGTAAATCAGAGTTCAAGACAAAGTATCTTAACTTTTAAAAAGAAAACTTAAAGATTTGTCTTAGTTCCAGCCTCTTTTCTCTAAGGCTTATGGAAGCTTTGCCTTATAATTTATTCTTAAATAAACAGAGATCTTTTCTTTGTCAGGGTTCCAAATAGCACCCAAAAGTAAATCAGACTCCAAGGCAAATTATTGCTCAAAGTTCCAATTGATTAAGAGAGACATGTTGGCACATCTGGGAAAACCCAAATCTGAAAGCTTCCAGATTTTCCCCACCCAGTTGAAAGTTTAAGATCTTGCCCCCACACCAGGGCTGGGTTTCAACCGGTTCGCACCGGTCCCTGCGATCCGGTTGGTCGCCGAACCCGGAAGTAAGTAACTTCCGGGAACGGCGAAGCCCCCCCCCCCCCCCGCGCCCGCGCGCGCCCGCACACCCGCGCCGCTCCTTACCCGGTTTTTTTGAATTTCGCGCTTTCCACGCATGCACAGAACGCCTGCGCGATCCTCCAGGAAGCAGCTGGAGCATCGCGCAGACGCTAATACGCATGTGCGCGCCGTGTGCGTGCACACGCGCGCCGCATGCGTGCGCGAGGATGCCGCGTGCATGCACGCGCGCGCCGCTGCGTGCACGAGGACGCCGCCGGCCTCGTTCCAACCGATCCGGTTGGAACGGGGCGAGAAACCCACCCCTGCCCCACACCCACAAGTCCATCACATGGGCCAATCTTCCACTGCCACGCTGGCAGCTTCCACCCATCAGTTCCGGTGAGGTGCAGAGGTGCCAAGACAAAGGATGACCTTGGCTTTCTAGAAAGAATGTTGTTATGGCTACATAGCATCTCACTCCTTACAATCCCCCCCTCCCATTTTCCCACAATAGAAAATGCATAGTAGAATAATAGAAAGTGTGGCAGTCCAAAGATTCAAAAGAAAAGATGGCTGCAGGCCTGACACAAGGTCCATGGTGCACTCTGAGCATGGTTCTTTTCTTGCAGACATTTCATTGCCCAACTAGGTGATATCATCAGTGCTAGTTGGTGCTGGTTATCGGGGTGTTTAGTAGTCTCTGAATTGGTTGCTTTCTTGCAGACATTTCATTACCCAACTAGGAAATATCATCAGTTATCACCTATAAAGCGCTGCCTGGCACAGGGCCTAGCTACTCGAGGGACCACCTGTCTACATATAGCAATAGCAATAGCAATAGCAGTTAGACTTATATACCGCTTCATAGGGCCTTTCAGGCCTCTCTAAGCGGTTTACAGAGAGTCAGCATATTGGCCCCAACAACAATCCGGGTCCTCATTTTACCCACCTCGGAAGGATGGAAGGCTGAGTCAACCCTGAGCCGGTGAGATTTGAACCGCTGAACTGCTGATCTAGCAGTAGCCTGCAGTGCTGCATTTAACCACTGCGCCACCTTGGCTCTTTATGTTGTTCCCACCTCTGTAATTAGGTCAGCTAGAATGAGCTCTGGATATTGTCTATTAAGCATGACAAGTAGTCCTCAACTTACGATCACAATGAAGCCCAAAACTGATGTTGATAAGTGAAGCATTTGTTAAGCGAGTTTGCCCCATTTTACAACCTTTCTTGACACTGTTGTTAAGGGAATCACTGTGCGTTGCTAAGTTAGTAATCCAGTTGTTAAGGGAATCTGGCTTCCCCATTGACTGAAGATCGCAAAAGGGGATCCCATGACCTTGGGACACAGCAACGGTCATAAATATGAACCAAGCATCTGAGTTTTGATCACATGACCATGAGGATGCTGCAAAAGCTATAACTATTGAAAAATGCTCGTAAGTCACTTTTTTCAGTGCCGTCGTAACTTGGAACGGTCACTAAAGGAACTGTTGTATATCGAGGACTACCTGTACCATCTTCCAGGGCTCAGGAAGTGGGCTTTTTGGGTTGTGCCTGCCTTCTGGAATGAAATCCATCCTCCTGGATATTCATTCTTCTCTCCCTCTTCTGATTTTTGTGAATGATTCAAGGTCTAGTTTGTCTCCCAGTCCTAGGGATAATAGAATGGGTGCCCCACTTCTTTGATGGGTTATTGGCTATTTGGCTTTTAGTTCCCATTAGACTCTGCTTTTTCCCCCCTCTTGATTTATTTAATTTAATTTTAAAGTTACATTTTAATTTATTTTCAATTATTTAATTATGGAGTCTGTCGTCTGCACCTCCATAACTGTCTGGTTTGGTTCTGCAACCCAACAAGACAGACGCAGACTTCAGAGGATAATTAGAACGGCAGAAAAAAACAATGGCTACCATCCTGCCTTCCATTGAGGACTTGTACACTGGACGAGTCTGTGAAGTACCCGTGGTTCACTCATGAGGCCAATGTTGAGAAAAGACACGGACACGAGCTTTCTCGGGATGAGGCAACCCAGATTGGGTGTCTGGGAGCCCCTTTTATTGAGATAGGACAAAGGCAGGAGGAACAATCAGCATGTGATTTAAGACAGCCTGTCAAACTACAATTGCTAATCTACTGCTCAGGGAAGTTCTGTCTATAT
Source organism: Thamnophis sirtalis (assembly GCF_051295495.1). Classification (NCBI taxonomy): domain Eukaryota; kingdom Metazoa; phylum Chordata; class Lepidosauria; order Squamata; family Natricidae; genus Thamnophis; species Thamnophis sirtalis. The sequence goes on along the minus strand of NW_028261381.1, from coordinate 169,804,244 downwards.
ATGGTCAAATCCTGGGCGTCGCTGGGTAAGGCACATCTAGAGCGAACTATCAGGATGTTATGTTATGAACTATCAGGATGTTATGTTATGAACTATCAGGATGTTATGGAGTTTGTTTTTTCCTGTGTGGTTCAGCATGGCTGCGCATGCCCTGTTATGCCATGGGTGACCGCCACACCTACACAAGGAGTTATATGACAACACGAGTCAAAAAGAGGGCTGTGAAAATACCTACAGACCCCTCACATCCTGGACATAAGTTGTTTCAAATCCTACCCTCAAAACGACGCTACAGAGCACTGCACACTGAGACAACTAGACACAAGGACAGTTTTTTCCCCAAACACATCACTCTGCTAAATAAATAATTCCCTCAACACTGTCAAACTATTCACTAAGGCTGCATTACTATTAGTCTTCTCATCGTTCCTATCACCCACTTCCTCCCACTTATGACTGTATGACTGTAACTTTGTTGCTTGCATCCTTATGATTGATATTGATTGTTTCCTGATTGCTTATTTGTACCCTATGACTATCATTAAGCATTGTACCCTATGATTCTTGACGAATGTATCTTGTCTCTTTATGTACACTGCGAGCTTATGCACCAAAGACAACTTCCTTGTGTGTCCAATCACACTTGGCCAATAAAGAATTCTATTCTGTTCTGTTCTGTTCTGTTCTGTTCTGTTCCGTTCCGTTCCGTTCCATTCCATTCCATTCCATTCTATTCCATTCTATTCCATTCCATTCCATTCCATTCCATTCCATTCTATTCTTCTATTCTTTTCTTTTCTATTTTAATGTTTAGTCTGTAAGCTGCTGGGAATCACTCTGAGGTTAAGTAGTCCTGACATTGGAATAGTGTAATAAATAAATTCTGGTACCACTACAGAAGTGTAATGAACCCCTGAACACAGGGGTATTTAAAGTTTAGCAACTTTCAAACTTGTGCACTTCAACTCCCAGAATTTAGCAACTTTAAGATTGTGGACTTTGTGCTCACTTCGGCAGCACATTTACTAAAATTGGAACGATACATAGAAGATTAGCATGGCCCCCGCGTAAGAATGACACGCAAATTCATGAAGCGTTCCATATTTTTCTTAGCAGAACTGGCTAAAATATCAGCATATCTCAAGGACCACTCAAACGAGAGATATAAACTAGAGTGGAGAAGGTGGATTGACTATATTCAAAATAAATACGAGACTAAGAGATTCCAGATAGTTTATGACTGAAGAAGCGAGGAATGATATAATCTGTTTAGAGTTAGCCTAACAAAAGAGGAGTTAAAGCTCAAATGAAAGATGATACTAACTTTTTTTTAAAGTTTATTTTAGAACATCTTTGTTAAAGATTTATACCCTGTATTTGTTCTGGGAAGTCGGGGGGGGGGAGATTGGGGGAGGTTGGGTCTGGGTGGGGAGGGTGGGGGAGGGGAGGTAAATGGTTCCACCACAAAACCGCGCTCGACTAAACTGCGCCCGACTAAACCATGTCGCTGACGTCATCAACAGCGCGACAACAGCGCGGAGACAGAAGCACGCTGTAAACCCTAAACCTAAAATTAACCCCTAAACCTAAACCTACCCCCCCCTAAACCTAATCCTAAACCTAACCCTAAACCTAACCCTTAACCTAACCCTAAACCTAACCCTAACCCTTAACCTAACCCTAAACCTAACCCTAACCCTTAACCTAACCCTAAACCAGTGATGGGCAACCTTTTTGGCATGGTGTGTCAAAAATCGGCAAAAAATCGAGCATAACTCACGTTGTGTGTCACTTCGACAAAAACATAATTTTGCGCAATTTATAGTTGCTGCTAATGGCGCTCACAGTTCCCGTTGGCACTCCGCTGTTCCCTGCTGTGGTGCGGTCGTAACCGACAGTCCCAGGAGTAGACTCTCTGTGCCGGCTGACTGGAGAGAGGCGCGCACTGTTCCCGCGCTCCTCTCCTGCGGGTCCTCCCTCGCTGCGCTGATGACGTGTGTGCGCACGGCACGCACGCCTTACCAGCAGCCCCTGCGCTCAGAAAGGGGCGGCGGCGATACAGTAAGTGAGTGTGGGCGGGGGAGATCACACGTCCCGCCCCCCCCTGTTCCTCCAGCACAGATTCTTTCATCCTCGGCGGCCGTGCAGGAGCCGAGGATGAATCGCATGAAATCCTGTGCGTGTCACCCCAAATGGCTACGGGTGTCAGCACTGACACGCGGGTCATAGGTTCACCATCACTGCCCTAAACCTAACCCTAAAGCTAACCCTAAACCTAACCCTTACCTTAAGTTGAATCGGCTTGCTTTCAAAGCGCTATTTAAAGCGCCCTTCTTTCTCCGCGCTGGCTGTTGTCGCCCTGTTGATGACATCAGCGACGCGGTTTAATCGGGCACGGCTTAGTCGAGCACGGTTTTGATGGGTCACGGAGGTAAATATTTGTAAAAGCCCTATTTTCAAAAAATTTCAATTAAAAAAAAAGATTGTGGACTTCAACTCCCAGAATTTCCCAGCCAATTCTGGGAGTTGAAGTCCAGTGGTCTTGAAGTTGCCAAGTTTGGATACTTTTGCCTTAAAACTTAAGAGGAACTTATCACATCAGAGTTAACTTAGTCTTGCAACTGTGCTTTTTTCCTGTTCTGTAATTAAAATTGGAAAGCCGACTTCCCTGGTGCCTGGAAGTGTTTATTTTTTATTTATTAATGTGTTCAATTTCTATAGCCATTCATTTCAATAATTGATCCTACAATTCCCAGAATATAAAAACAATAAAAATCATTTTAAAAAACAATAAAAGCTCTTCTTGTCTCTGGAAGAACTACACTTGATCAGAGCAAAAGTCCCCTTCACACACAGCTGCCTGGTGACAGAATAACAGAGTTGGAAGGGACCTTGGAGATCTTGTAGTCTGACCCCCTGCTTCAGCAGAAGATCCTACATGGTTCTGGAAAAACGGCTGGCCAATCTGTTCTCAAAAACCTCCAGGGATGGAAGTCGAAATTTATGTTGCTAAGGGAGACAGTTATTAAGTGAATTTTGTCCCATTTTATAACCTTTCTTGCCACAGTTGTTAAGTGAATCACTGCAGTTGTTAAGTTAGTAACCCGGCTGTTAAGTGAATTTGGCTTCCCCATTGACTTTGCTTCAGTGGTGGAATTTAACTGGTGTAACAACCAGTTTGTGGAGTGCACGCTTTGTGCTTCTGGTGGGCCCATTTTTCGCTCTCTCCAGGCTCCGGAGGGTTTTCTTGAGCCTCCAGGAGGATGAAAACTGCCCCCCCCCGGGCTCCAGAGGCCCTCTGGAGGCTGGAAACAGACTTGATTCCAGACTTCTGGAACTTCCGGGAGGCCCATTTTTTGCCCTCCCAGAGCCTCCGCGCGGGCCCTGGACCTATCTGGTATGATGAACAGACCGTGTGGGGACTCCTGGGAAGGGAGGGGCGAGGTGGGGCGGGGCCAGCCGGTCGACAGAACTACCGGTTCAACGAACCAGATTAAAATGAACATCCGGTTCACTCAAACTGGTCCGAACCGGCTGAATCCCACTCCTGCTTTGCTTGCCAGAAGGTCGCAAAAGGGGATCACATGACCTCAGGACACTGCGACTGTCATAAATACATGCCAGTTGCCAAGCATTCGAATTCCGATCACGTAACCATGGGCATGCTGCGTTGGTTGTGTGAGAAACGGCCATGCCCCTTTTTTTCAGTGCCATTGTAACTTCAAATGGTCACTAGATGAACTGTTGTAAGTCGAGAACTTACAACAGTTCTTCATAAGTAGAAGAAGAAACCATCTAATTCCTTTTGTAATCAGCTGCATCTTTTGTGATCATCTGGTTTCCATTTACTCAACTGTGCCTGTTTGAGCTTGGAAGCTAAGCAGGGTTGGCTTTGGCTAACCGTTGGATGGGATGATGCCAGGAGTAACTTCTGGGAATTTGAAAAGACACCCAGAAGAAGACAAAGACAAACCACTTCCACGAGTCTTCCAGGAAGCAGGTCATGAAATTCTTGGGAATTGAACTCCGTTTGAAAAAAAACTCAGTGGTGTTTTCAGTGGTGACCGCAATTCAAGAACTACCGTATTTTTCAGAATATAAGACGCACCTTTTTCCCCTCAAAAAAGAGGGTGAAGATCTGAATGTGTCTTATACACTACAGAATACAGAATTTTTTTTGCCTCCTGAAACCCCGCCCATTTTTTCCCTCCCCAGCTCCCAAAAGCACTCTGGAAGTCTCCTAAAAGCTATGCATGCTCTTTTTTGACCAAAAAATGGACCGTTTTTTGCTAGTTTTTGCCCCCCCCCCAACCTCCCAAAAATGAGCCGTCTTTGGAAGGTCTGCAGAGGGCAAAAACTTTTTTTAAATTTGCCTCTTCAAAATCTTGGTGCATTTTATACTCCGGTGTGTCTTATACTCCGGTGCTTCTTATACTCCGAAAAATACGGTACATGTAATTTCAAATGTTCGGTAAATAAATGGTTGTAAGTTGAGTATTAAATGTGACCCTCATTACATTTTCTACTAATTTGCTTTGCTCGTCTGTGAACCCTTTAGAGCTGGAACTCTGTGGTGAGTTATTTCCTCTCCCTTCCTACTTAATTTTTAATCTGTATAACCAGCCTGAGCTGGTAGAACATGGGTGTCAAACTCGCCACGTTCACATTGCCGTCCCGTGACATTTCACGACATTTCCCCCATTCACGGAGCTGGAGTGAACGTGGCCTGCATATGATACATCTGGCCCAGAGGCCACCAGTTTGACTCCCCCCCGGTATAGAAGAAAGTCCTCACAGATGTTGGTGAAGGCAAGCCAAATAACCATAGAGTCATAGGGCTAGAAGGGAGGTCTTCTAATCCAACCACCTGCTTAGCCAGGAATCCTTATACCATCCCGGACACGTGATTGTCCAATCGTCTTTAAAAGCTCCAGTGATGGAGAATATACAACTCTGGGAGGCAAGGCTTCCTAGACTTCCGGTTACTGGCACACAAGCATGCACAACAATCAACTGGCTGGCGCGCATGCCTACGCTGGAAAACGCTCCAGTTTCCAGCACTGCCCACACGCATGAAGGCCATCTGATCGTCATGCGCGCATGCATGCCAGAAACCTGGAAGAGGAATGGGTGATGCCATGCGTGCCAGGCGAAATGGCTTTGCGTGCCACTTCGGGTACATGTGCCATAGGTTTGCCATCATGGTACTAAGCAAAACCAGGCAATCATTCAATCTTCAACTATAACAGGGGAGAGAGAGAGAGAGAGAGACCTCCCTCACATGGCCTCTCTTATATAGACAGCTTCTTAAAGTGGCAGTAACCCCGCTGACTCATTCTCATTTCATCATCTCAGTTTACAGCCTTACAGCAGCTGGTCAGCCATTAAATCATCATTACCTTAACACTCCTCCCATTTAAAGCTGAACAGCTGAATGCTTTAACATATTCATGATGCTTTCTTTTTCCATTATATCCTTGCCTCCTGCTTCGGTTCCTACTCTTATTGGTACAACTGCTACTAGTACCATTATTACTATTGCTGCTGGATCTACTCCTAATTTCATTATCTACTGACTCTGTACACTCTGTCTGATTAATCTCCATTACATCCTGTTTACCATCTCTTGGCTGGATACTTTCTCTTTTCACTAGCTCAATTTCCTCACTTTAGTTTATCTGCCCGCCTGCCGTTCTCTTTAACCTCGGCTTCCTCCATTTATCTCATAGATCCTTAGGTAAGGAACTTTAACAATGTCACCCCTGGGTCCTCTCTTCATTAGGCTAAACCAGAGGTGATATTCAGCAGGTTCTGACCAGTTTTGGAGAATCGATAGTGGAAATATTTAGTAATTCAGAGAACTGGTAAATACCACCTCTGATTGGCCCCGCCCCCATCTATTCTCTGCTTCCGGAGTCCCACCTGATTGGGAGGGAATAAGGATTTTGCAGTATCCTTTCCCTGGAGTGGGGAGGAAATGGGGATTTTGCAGTATCCTTCCCCTGGAGTGGGGAGGGATTGGGGATTTTGCAGTATCCTTCCCCTGGAGTGGGGAGGGAATGGAGATTTTGCAGTATCCTTCCCCTGGAGTGGGGAGGGAATGGGGATTTTGCAGTATCCTTTCCCTGGAGTGGGGAGGGAATGGGGATTTTGCAGTATCCTTCCCCTGGAGTGGGGAGGGAATGGGGATTTTGCAGTATCCTTCCCCTGGAGTGGAGAGGGAATGGGGATTTTGCAGTATCCTTCCCCTGTAGTGGGGAGAGAATGGGTATTTTGCAGTATCCTTCCTCTGGAGTGGGGAGGGAATGGGTATTTTGCAGTATCCTTCCTCTGGAGTGCCATGAGAATGGAGATTTTGCAGTATCCTTCTCCTGCCACTCCCAACAAGACACTCCCACCAAGCCATGCCATGCCCACCAAGCATCACCCACAGAACCGGTGATAAAAAAAATTGAATCCCACCACTGGGCTAAACACATAGTTTCCGTAGCTGTTCATCGTATGATGTCTCCTATCTTCTTCTCTTCTCCAGGCAATGGAAGAGCTGAAGATGTCTGGATCCATTGCGTCCTACGACCAACTGGTGAAGCAGGTGGAGGCATTGAAGAAAGAGAACACACATCTTCGCCAGGAGTTGGAAGATAACTCCAACCATCTCTCCAAGCTAGAAAATGAAACTTCTGATATGAAGGTGGGAAACTGACTGATCTGGGTTTTCTTTTCTAGTTGTGAAAAGGTTGCTTTCCTAGGTTACGAGGAGTCCTTGACTAATGACCACAATTGAGTCCAAAATCTGATGTTACTGTCAAATATTTGTTAAGTGAGTTTTGCCCCATTTTATGACTTCCGGTGGGCGGGAGACTTCTGGTGGGCGGGGCCTGAGAGGGGAGTTATTGTTTTTAACAGCTCCTGAATCTTGGTTGCGTTAAACTGTCTAAACAGCAATCCATCAAGGTGTTTAGCAGTTTGTTTATCTCTCCTTCAGGCTTAGAAGGAGAAGGCGAGAAACTATGCTTGGGAAGCCCTCAAACTAATCCTCCCAGTCTAAAAATCTGGGAGGAAGTGGGGGGGGGGCACCGGCAGCATAGCACCTCCGTGCTAAGATTTATTCTGCCTTTTTAAAAATTTTAAATTACCGTATTTTTCGGAGTATAAGACACACCTTTTTCACTCAAAAAAGAGGGTGAAAATCTGGGTGCATTTTATACACTGAATACATTATTTTTGGCCTCCTGAAACCCCCGCCTCCTTTGCAAAAATGGCCATGCAGAGGCTTTAGGAGGTTTCCAGAGTACTCCTGGGGGCTGGGGAGGGCTAAAATGAACGAAAAACAGGCTGTCTTTTGCTCATTTTTGCCCCCCCCCCCCACCCCAGGAGCATTCTGGAAGCCTCCTAAAGGCTCTGCATGGCCATTTTTTGACAAAAAACTGGCCTGTTTTCATGAAAAATGGGCTGTTTTTTGCTAGGTTCCTCCCCAGCCCCCAGGAGCACTCTATAAGCCTCCTGAAGGCTATGCATGCCCCTTTTTTTTGTCAAAAAGGGACTCATTTTCACGAAAAACGCAATGTTTTGGGGAGGTCTGCAGAGTGCAAAAATTCTTTTTTTAATTTGCCTCTTCAAAATCTTGGTGCATTTTATACTCCAGTGCGTCTTATACTCCGGTGCTTCTTATACGCCAAAAAATATGGTACCTGTAATTTCAAATGTTCGGTAAATGAATGGTTGTAAGCTGACTATTAAATGTGACCCTTGTTACATTTTCTACTAACTTGATTTGCTCGTCTGTGAACCCTTTAGAGCTGGAACCCTGTGTTGAGTTGTTTCCTCTCCTTTCCTACTTAAGTTTTAATCTGTATAACTAGCCTGAGCTGGTGGGACACGGGTATCAAATTTGCCATATTCACGTTGCCATTACGTGATGTTTCACGACATTTTCTCCATTTGCAGAGCTGGGGTAGAGGCGGCCTACATGTGATACATCTGGCCCAGGGGCCGCCAGTTTGAAACCCAACCCCCCTACGGTAGTAACACAGTTGTTAAGTGAATCTGGCTTTCTAAATCACTTTGCTCGCCAGAAGATTGCAAAAAATGATTGCATGACCCAGGGACACTGCAACCGTCATAAATATGAGCCACTTGCCAAGGATCTGAATTTTGATAATGTGACTATGGGGATGCTGCAACGGTAGTTAAGTGAGGAAAATATTCATAAGTCATTTTTTTTCAGTGCCATTGTAACTTTGAATGGTCTAAAAACTCTAAACAAACTCTTGTAAGTTGAGGACTACCTGTATTTGTTTTGGATTATCTTAAGATCTGTCCCAATTCTGTTAATCATCCTTTCCAAAAGTAACACTTCACAACTTTCAGTATCTGTCTATACTAAGGGAAGGGGGATAAATAGACAAAAACAACACTTTAAAATACGCAACATTCACAGTTTCCGTGGGGCTGGATATTTCACAAGCCCCCCGCCCTGCTGGAGCAGCCAGGACTTGGTGGAAGGCCGGGAGGGTAGTAAGGGTCTGGATCTCCACGGGGAGGTCATTCCAGAGGGCTGGAGCTGCAACAGAGAAGGCTCTCCCCCGGGGGGTCGCCAGCCGACATTGGCTGGCGGATGGAATCCGGAGGAGACCTAACCTGTGAGATCTAATCGGCCTATGGGAGGTAATCGGCAGGAGGCGGTCTCTCAGGTACCCAGGTCCGATGCCATGTAGGGCTTTATAGGTAACGACCAGCACCTTGAAGCGGGTCCGGAGACTAATGGGTAGCCAGTGCAGCTCACAGAGGATAGGTGTAATGTGGGTGTACCTGGGTGCACCCACAATCGCTCATGCGGCCGTGTTCTGGACTAACTGAAGTCTTCGAACACTCTTCAAGGGCTGCCCCATGTAGAGCGCTTTCTTTGAAGACGTTTTGCTTTTCAACCAAGAAGCTTCTTCAGCTCTGACTGGGTGGTGGGGAGTGGAAGGATTTATATGCCTTGCAGAGAGCTGGTCATTTGCATCCTTTTATAGAGTCATTGAGGCCACTTGGGGGTTTATCTGTGTCCTCCGGGTCACCTGAATAGTGCAAATGGGTGTGGAGCTTTTTTGGAATCTCACAGTCCTTTCAGCAGTTCCAAGAAGGCTCCACACCCATTTGCACCACTCGGGTGACCCTAAAGACACAGATAAACCTCCAGGTGGCCTCAACGACTCTATAACAGGATGCAAATGACCAGCTCTCTGCAAGGAATATAAATCCTTCCTGGAGGAGAAGCGAAATGGCTTTCAAAGAAAAACAAGGAAGTCCAGTTGCCTCTTGAGAAAGCACCTTTGGGAGAACTTTGAGTATGTTAGCCAGTGGAGATCCTGATATGTAATTCCTAAATCAAGGATATTTGATGTAACAGTGGAATTGCAGAGGGAATGGGCCTTGTCTCTGTTATGCAAAAGTACCTGGACACATCGTGAGCACAATCTGTGTGAAGCTTTACGGCTGCTACTTAGAACTATCTGTTTTTGTTGGGGTTGGTTGCACAGTCAGCCAGATGTTCAGACTGGATTTGGCATTTTTATCCAGCTTTTGAGTCCTTCTCTTGGGTTTAGGATAGGCAGAGGTGTTATCAGTATCCTCACAGGATGTAAACTGTTGTTGGTGTTATCAGTATCCTCACAGGATGTAAACTGTTCCAGATATTCTTGTTATTGTTATTGCTATTAGTCAATTTAATATAGCGACCCACTCCACGATATATATATTTGAATATGTTTAATTGACCAGCTTTCGGTGTGTTTTGTCTGTGTTTTGATGCTTGGTTTCTTTCCATATGAGAGAGAAAGCAATATTCCCATTTTTCCTTTCGTGGCTGATCTTCTGGTTGAGAGTTTCCTAATGAGAGTTTATGATCATATTTTACTGCTGTTCACCTTGATTCTTCATATTTTGTGCAACTGGATAGGGGGGTTAGCTGGCCTTCTGGCTTTGAACACAAAGATGACAGGCTAGAGTGACGCAGTGGTGAGGGTGCAGTACTGCAGGCCACTTCAGCTGACTGCTATCTGCAGTTCAGCGGTTCAAATCTCACCGGCTCAAGGTTGACTCAGCCTTCCATCCTTCCGAGGTGGGTGAAATGAGGACCCAGACTGTGGGGGCGATATGCTGACTCTGTAAACCGCTTAGAGAGGGCTGAAAGCCCTATGAAGCGGTATATAAGTCTAACTGCTATTGCTATTGCTAAATGAGGCCACTCTAGCTACAAACTCTTTGTTGCTCCAATGACCCATTCATTGCATCTCTCTCTCTCTCCATCCCTCCCTGCCTCTCTCTTCTGTCATCTGTCCATTATCTCTCTCTCCTTCCCTCCTTCTCTCTCTCTTTCTTCTGTCATCTATCCATCACACACTCTCTCTCTTCTGTCATCTATCCATCATCTCTCCCTCCCTCCTTCCCTCCCTCTCTCTCCTGTCATTTAGATGCAATACAGCACAGGTTCCAATCCCAGTAAGGGTATGGCTAGCTGATGAGAGCTAAATAGCTTGAAATAGATACAACACAAATGTAACAAAAGGCAACAGTAAAAATATTGAGTTTCTGTCTGGATGGTCTCTTATGACGAGCCGATGGACAGAGAATGGAAGCAGTGAACTTCCTCCCATATTTGTGCATACCAGGGGTTGTGACTTTAAATATATACCTTTCTCCCTGGCTCAGCTGATAAGGAGAGGAACTCTGTGGCTTAATGGTTAACACATCTGCCTAAGATGCAATACAGCACAGGTTCCAATCCCAGTAAAGGTATAGCTAGCTGATGATAGCTAAATAGCTTGAAATAGATCTATACTAGTCTCCCTTTATTTATTTATCAGCACAAATACAACACACACACACACACACACACACACATATCCCTCCCTCTCTCTTCTGTTCTCTATCCATCATCTCTCTCTCTTCTGTCATTTACCCATCATATATATCTCCCTCCCTCCCTTTCTCTTCTATCATCTATCCATCATATCTCTCTTCCTTCCTCCCTTCTTCTTCTCTCTCTCTCTCTCTCTTCCCCCTTGTCATTTATTCAGCTCCCTCCCTCCCTCCTTCTGGGGAATTGCAGCTATGGTAACACAAGTATAAAACGATTTTAGAAAATGGAGTTTTAAACTCAAGAGTGGGAAATGTTGCCTCTGATCTCAAAAGTGTATGTATTTCATGCATGGCTGACCATGGGAATCTCTTAAGAGAATTCTGGGAGTTGAAGTCCACAGACAGGCAAATGAACAACCTTCCATTCCAACCATCGCTAGGATCTCTTTAAACATTAATGATAAGTATGGCTACTCCCTTTTGTATCTTGGGGCGAAGGGAAGGACGCGACAAGGGTTAAGAGGAAAGTGACTTTATTCAGCTCATAGTAAACTGCGATTCAACGTGGTGTGTTTCGCGCCCTACATTTATACCCCCGAGTTTGAACGAAGAGCCAATGGGGCGTCGAGTAGCTCGGCCAATCAGGGCGAGGATTGAACCGGCTCCGCCCGGGAACCAATCAGGAGGGAGTCCTTTGTTCGCGCGCTAGTTTTCCCGCGCTAGTATTCAACACCCCTCCCCCCCCAGTCAAAGAGTTCTTTTGGGAAGGGCAAACATAGTCTTGTAGGTAGGCGGGGCGGTGGCGTTCTCGCCCTGACCTTCGTGGCTCCCCGGCGGTCGTTGACAGGGGGGAAACCGCTGGCGGAGGCGTGTCCGTGGTAGGGCGGTGAACCTGTGGTTCGGGCCCGCGGGAGAGAGCTGGCCCCGGGTCCCCTGTCCAATGTCCCACTGTCTGGGGTGGCGTTTCCGTGGCCACCGGGGTGTCTGGTTGCGGTCTCGTGCAGTCTGGTTGGGGTGCAGGTTCAGAGTCTCGATAAGGGCTTCGAGGGAAAGAGTAGCCGGTTGAGGCGTGCCTGTCCGGAAAGTTCGTATCGGCTTGCCTCTCGTTCCCCGGGTGGAAACGGTCCGATGGGGAAAAAATCAACGATGTTGGCTCCTGGTGTGAGCGGGTGTGCGCAGGGCTTGGGCCGTCTGTTTCCGCGGGAAGGCGACGCCTTAATTGGTCCACGTGGCGCCTCCATTGTGCTCCGTCGGCCAGGCCGACCCTGAAGGAACAGGGGCCGGTCAGAGCTGTGATGGTTGCGGGAACCCACCGTGGATCCCCGGAAAAGGAGCGGGCCCATACCGGATCCCCTAACTTAAACGCGTGGGAAGGGAGGGCCCCCAGGTTGCTCGGCAGATCCCCTGCGTAGAGTGGATGGAGCCTGTCTAGGGAGGTTCGCAATCTCCTACCCATCAAGAGCTCTGCGGGACTTTTATTCGTCGTTGGGCAGGGTATGGAGTGCTGGCTCAAGAGGTAAGCCGCCACTCTTTCTTGCCAGTCGCCCTGGCCCATGCGGCCCAAGGCTTCTTTCGCTGAGCGAACTGCGCGCTCCGCCCGGCCATTACTAGCTGGGTGATAGGGGGCTGTGGCCGCGTGTCTGATTCCTTGCTCGGCCAGGAATTCTTGGAACGTGGTGGAGGTAAACTGGGGCCCATTATCGGAAACTATCACATCCGGTAACCCATGGGTAGCGAACATCTTACGGAGGGCCCTCACTGTACTCTCCGCTGTGGTGGAGGTCATGATTACCAGCTCCACCCACTTAGAGTAAGCATCTACCACTATCATAAAGTTTCGGCCGTGGAAGGGACCGGCGAAATCGATATGTAAACGGGACCATGGGCTTCTAGGGATTTCCCACTCGCGAGGGGCGGCTGTGGGGGGATTCGGCCTGGAATTTTGGCATATTCTACATCGGCCTACATGATCTGCGATCTCGGAATCTAACAAGGGCCACCACACATAGCTACGGGCTAACGCTTTCATTCGTGCTATGCCTGGGTGGTTTTTATGGAGTGCAGGCAGGATTCGTGCCCGCAGGGCTGTGGGGATCACTACCCTATCCCCCCAGACAAGACACCCCCCATGAAGGGCGAGTTCGGCTTGTCGCATTTTGAATGGACGGAATTCTTCCGCTATCTTTTCCGTGGGCCACCCCCTCAAAACCCATGAAGCAACCTGAGATAGGACGGGGTCAGCCTTTGTGCAGGCTGCGACGTCCGCGGCCGAGACAGGGAGGTCGGATTCGGCGATGGACAGAACAGAGAGCGCGGGCACGTGGGCTGTGTCCGTCTCTGGCAGAGGGCAACGGCTTAGAGCGTCTGCGTGCCCTAGCTGTTTGCCCGGACGGTATAACAGCGTATATGAATATGCTGTTAGAAACTCCGTCCATCTAGTCATGCGGGGGGACAGAATGGGGGGAGTTGGCTTGTCGCCCGCCAGTAGCCCCAAGAGGGGCTTGTGATCCGTGACCAGGGTGAATTTCCTACCGTAGAGGTAGTCATGGAACCGCTTAATGCCGGATACTGCAGCCAGGGCCTCTTTATCGATTTGGCTGTAGTTCCGCTCCGTGGAGGAGAGTGTCCGGGAATAGAAAGCTATGGGGGCTTCTGAGCCGTTCGGGAGGACGTGGCTCAGGACCGCCCCAACGCCATAGGGGGAGGCGTCGCAAGTCAGAATTAGAGGCATCCTATCGCTGTACTGGATTAGGACTGCCGATGAAGTTAAAATATCTTTTATAGCCGCGAATGCGTGCGCCTCACGGCTACCCCATTTCCAGGCCGCTGACCGGTCAAGTAGTCGGTGTAGCGGCTCAGCTAGTGACGCCTTGTGGGGGATAAAAGGGGCATAGAAATTAAGAAGCCCCAGGAACGCCTGTAATTCCGCCCTAGAGGTGGGTGCGGGTGCGTTTTTGATGGCGGCAACTTTGGAAGGAGTGGGGTGGATGCCTTGGGCATCAATGAGGAACCCCAAAAACTCAACTTTGGGAACAGCAATTTCGCATTTGCTGCGCTTCAATTTCAGTCCTGCCTCCCTAAAACGTGTGAGGACCTCCCGCAGTGTTTTCAGGAGTTCCGAGTGGCTGGGGGCTGCGACCAGGACGTCGTCGAAGTAGGGAACGACGCCTGGGAGCCCATGGAGCAACCGCTCCATGAGGCTCTGGAAAATCCCAGGGGCAACCGAGACGCCGAATTGTAGGCGGCGGCAACGGAAGGCCCCACGGTGGGTGACGATGGTCTGGGCTGTAGCCGCATCGTCGTCTACGGGAAGCTGCTGGTAGGCCTGTGCCATGTCTAGCTTGGCGAAAATGCGGCCCTGTCCTAAGGAGTGGAGTAGATGCTGCACTACGGGAACCGGATACGGGTTTGCCTGCAGGGCCAAATTGATGGTCGACTTGTAGTCGGCACATATTCTCACCGATCCGTCGGGTTTGACCGGGAGGACTATGGGGGTTTCCCAACGGGCGTGATCTACGGGCTCGAGTACCCCTTGCTCAATAAGTTTGTCCAGTTCTGCGTCTACTTTAGCTCGCAATGCGAAGGGAACCCTGCGTGCCTTTAGTCTAACGGGAGCGACCTGGGGATCGAGGCAGAGGGAAATGGGGGTGCCCTTATAACAGCCCAATCTTCCATCAAATACGTCTGAGAACTCGTCTAGGACGCTATCTACGGCGAGGGGAACTACCCTGTGTACCCCTTCTATGGTGAGGCCCAAAGCAGAGAACCATTCCAACCCCAGGAGAGCGGGCAGGTTGTTTCTAACGACTAAAACTGGGAGTTTCCCTTTAAAATTCCCGTATTCCACCCGGATGTGGTATATCCCGGCTGTGGGAATCCCATTTCCCTGGTAGTCTAGGAGGGAGACCCGGGCGGGGCGCAGCTTTCTCTGGGGAACCCCGGGGCAAAGGCGGGAGAACAAAGCCCAAGATAGGAGAGAACGGGATGAACCGGAGTCCACCTCCATTTGGCAAAGCTGACCTTCGAGCCGGACGGCGGTGCTTATTTTCCGGTGGCCGGCAGGAACGTGGGATGCCTGGTAGACCACGCAGTCAGCGCTGGAGGGCTGGTAGGTTGAGTAGCAGTCCTCAGTGCGCTTCGCGGGACGTGGTTGCTGGCGGCGTTGCGGCGCCGGGCGCTGGTTGCTGGGTTGCATGAACGACGGGGCTGGCAGGGGAGCCCGGCATACTCTGGCGAGGTGCCCTTCTCCTCGGCAGCGGCGGCAAACGGCAGAGCGGTACGGGCAGGCTGCGCGGCTGTGGCGGCCGCCACAACCGCGGCAAGGTGCGTTTGATGCTGGCTGAACGGGCGCCGGCGGTTGCTGGGGCGGCCTCTGCTTCGGCTGCATCCTCATCTGGCCTACGATTTCCTCCTCCTCCTCCTCATCTTCAGCAGGGGAGAGATCGTCGACGAGGTTCGTCTGGGTGGACGGCCCCGCGGCGGGTTGTGCGGGGGGGTTTAGCTGGAGGCGTTCCATGTCGGCCGTGGATTGTTCGGAGAGTTCGGCTGCTCGCGCTATCTCCACGGCCTGCATCAGGGTAATCTTGTGGTTCCGGAGTAATCGGCCGCGTAAATGTGCGTCGCGGACCCCGCACACAAACTGTTCCGCAAGATTCTCCTCCAGGTCTGCGAAATCACACTGGGCGGCCACGGTGCGCAAAGCCTCCAGGAAATGGCTGATGGACTCGTTGGCCCTTTGTACTCGGCGGCGGAAAGCGAAACGGCGTGCAAACAGAGAGGGTGAGGGAGCGTAGTGGTTCCTCAGCCTGGACATCAGCTCGGCCCACCCAAGTTTGTAGGCTGGCCTCGGGGCGGCCAGGGCTCTCGCAGAGGCGAACATGGACGGCTCGCAGCAGGAGAGGAAGAAACTGCACTTCTCCTCGTCGGTCTGAGCCTGGTTTTTCGAGGCGATCAGGTAGCACTCGAACCGCTCCATGAACCCGTCCCAGGATTCTCCGGTGGCTCCGCCGAATGGCGCGAAAGGAGGAAGCGATGACGCCATCGTGATGTGGAGCCGGAGAGAGGGAGAGAAGTGACGGAGAAATTTTCGCGTTCGCTGCCGGCGTTCTTGGTCCGAGGGTAGCGTGCTAGCTGGTTCAGACGCGGTGGCAGCTGGCTGTTCTTCTCCGTGGTCGCGGGAATCGGAATCCCACCTTCGTCGCCAGTTTTGTATCTTGGGGCGAAGGGAAGGACGCGACAAGGGTTAAGAGGAAAGTGACTTTATTCAGCTCATAGTAAACTGCGATTCAACGTGGTGTGTTTCGCGCCCTACATTTATACCCCCGAGTTTGAACGAAGAGCCAATGGGGCGTCGAGTAGCTCGGCCAATCAGGGCGAGGATTGAACCGGCTCCGCCCGGGAACCAATCAGGAGGGAGTCCTTTGTTCGCGCGCTAGTTTTCCCGCGCTAGTATTCAACACCCCCAACCAAATACAATTACCCGCCACCCAATTACCCAATATTTGTTTTAAATGACAAAAGATGTGAATAGGAAGATATTGCAATCACTAGAACACCCTAAGCTCCTGCAGATTTGTTAAGGAATAAATCTCAACAACCACAAAGCCTAGGATTTAAGATGATATGTGCAATACGGAAATGTGCTTTCTGCAGGAGGAAAAAAACAACAACAACGAATCCATTTAGCTCCCTCCATTATTCATCTATAAAAGCTTAAAAGCTTAATTTCCATTTATCGATCTATAATGACAACATCTCTATTACAGTTTAATTGCAGAATCTTTATGAGGAACAATCTGATTTGGCTTCCACCCCACCCTGCTGCTTTTCCTAATTCTACTGCATTTTCTTAGTAAAACTAACACTATACAGACAATATCTATACTGAATATTAATATATTGTAGAATATATTGCAGAGTTGGAAGGGACCTTGGAGGTCTTCTAGTCCAACCCCCTGCTTAGGCAGGAAAACCTTTATCACTTCAGACAAATGGCTATCCAACATCTTCCTAAAAACTTCCAGTGTTGGGGCATTCACAACTTCTGGAGGCAAGCTGTTCCACTGATTAATTGTTCTAACTGTCAGGAAATTTCTCCCCAGTTCTAAGTTGCTTCTCTCCTTGATTAGTTTCCACCCATTGCTTCTTGTTCTACCCTCAGATGCCTTGGAAAATAGTTTGACTCCTTCTTCTTTGTGGCAGCCCCTGAGATATTGGAAGACTGCTATCATGTCTCCCCTAGTCCTTTTTTCTATTAAACTAGACATCCCCAGTTCCTGTAACCTTCATATGTTTTAGTCTCCAGTCCCCTAGTCATCTTTGTTGCTCTTCTCTGCACTCTTTCTAGAGTCTCCACATCTTTTCTACATCGTGGCGACCAAAACTGAATGCTGTATTCTAAGTGTGGCTTTACATTATAAAGTGGTATTAACACTTCATGTGATCTTGAATTGTAAATAATGATTGTATATATAAGATTGTATATAACGCATATACAGATAGTCCTCTATTTATGACTGAAATAAATGCGAGCAGTGGCCACCGTACCGGAACGGTGGCTCGTTTGGCCCACCCGCCAATGTTCCTTACCGCTTTTTGATGCAAATGGGCCAATTGTCCACGCACTCCAGTTCGGGGACACATAAATTGGATTGTTTTGTGAATTTATTGTTATTGTTATTAAAATTCACTGGTCACCCAGCTCCACAGCTCCTCTTTGCTGATCAGTTATTGTCAGAAAGGGAATGGAAGATTAGCTGGACTTGTAGTAGGCCCAAAATTCAATCTAATATGAGCCAAAGTGGCGCAGTGGTTAGAGTGCGGTACTGCAGGTAACTTCTGCTGACTGCTGGCTGCCTGAAATTTGGCAGTTCAAATGTTACCAGGCTCAAGGTTGACTCAGCCTTCCATCCTTCCGATGTGGCTAAAATGAGGACCCAGGGCAAGAGGCTGACTCTATAAAGTGCTTAGAGAGAGCTGGGAAGACTATAAGTCCAAGTGCTATTGCTATATATGAAAAAAAATCATACCAGTGTTTCTCCACCTCAGCAATATTAAGATGGATGGACTTCAGCTCCCAAAATTCCCTAGCCAGCCACCCTGGCTGGGGAATTCTGGGTATGGAAGTCCACCCATCTTAAAGTTATTGAGGTAGAGAAATACTGCATTATACCTTCCAGGTGCGACCGTCGGCCTGCCTTGATATGATCAATTGACTAATCAATACATTCATTAATATTGTAGTCCAGCAAATCAGAACGTTAACTTTTCGCCCCCTTCCAACCCATACAAAAAGACTCTGCAGCGACACAAACGTTCATTGCGTGTATCCGTCCCATCGGCCGTAGTTCGAGGACCCCTGATTTAGTGCAATATAAAAAAAAATGCAAATAATTTTTCTGCAGACCACCAAAATTTTCTTGCGGCCCACCAGTTGGTGACCGCTGTTCTATTTGTATGTCGGAAGAAAAATGCAATTTGTTAGGGATGAGTCAAAAGTGCATAATAAGACCACGTTGCACCATGTTTTGATTTTTTTAAACAAAAATCCATTTAGAAGCTTAAGCAATGAATAAAAGCAGCCCCAAACCATCTCCATAGGCAATCACGCCGAGCAGAGGATAATAGAGACTTTGCCCACATTGAGGGATTATCTCGTCATGAGCGCAAAAGCTGCACAGAGAATGAGAACAAAAAAAATGCTCCCGGAGGCTTATTCAGATCGCTTTCTTGTTCTCACTTCCTTGTATTTTATTTTTATTTTAATTCTTCCTTCTTCTCCAGGTGGTTTTGAAGCATCTGCAGGGGAAACTGGAACAGGAGGCCAAGGTGATGGTGTCTTCGGGACAAATGGAGGTTTTAGACCAGCTAAAAGGTGAGTGGAGAGGTTGATATGCCGAAGACAGAAGTCAGAAGTTATGATGAAAATTCCTTCACTGCACATTGCATGGATAGATTTTACCATTGGTTCCAACTGGGAAACTGGGAGCATCCTAGACCAGGGATGGTTAACGTTTTTCTAGTCGCATGCCAAAAGCGCCCCTGAGTGGCCACACCCATAATGCAATGCGTGAGGGACTCCGACCCTGCCCAGGAGCCCCCCCCCCCGCGCACCACACTCTGCGTCCTATTTTGGCCGCAGTAGGTCTCCCTGCAGCCTCCTGGGAGCAAACACAGGCCATGGGGATGTGCAGGGGGCTCACCTCGCACATGCGCCCTGCGCATGCACAGCAGAAACCTGAAAATCAACTGGCTGGCAGGAGGCGCGTGCATGTGCGGTAGAGCTGGGACGATGGCTGGCGTGCTCGCAGAGAGGGTTCTGTGTGCCACTTGTGGCATGCATGCCATAGGTTGGTCCTAGATACGGGATGGCGAACCTATGGCACGCGTGCCACAGGTGGCACACAGAGCCGTTTGTCAGGGCACGCGAGGCATTGCCCTGTCAGCTGGCCAGCGCGAATGCGCGTGCTGGCCAGCTGAGTTCAGCCTTTTTTAAAGCCATTTTTCACCCTCCCCAGGCTCCAGAGGCTTTATAGGAGCCTGGGGAGGGTGAAAACAGCCTCCCCCCCCCTGGAGGCCCACCGGAGGCTTCAGGAGCTTTCCTAAAGGCTCTGGAGGACAAAAAACAACCCAACAGACAAACCGGAAGTCACTTCCGGTTTGCTGGTAGGGCTGTTTTTAGTCCTCCGGAGCCTTCAGGGAAGCCTCCAGAAGGCCCCTGAAGGTTCCAGAGGGCTTAAACTAGCCCTACGAGGAAACCGGAAGTCAGTTCCCGAACTTCCGATTTGCCCATAGGGCTATTTTTTTGCACTCTGGAGGCTTCAGGGAGCCTCCTGAAGCCTCCGGAGGGCCTCCGGGGAGGTGGGGGGAGGCTGTTTTCGCCTTCCCCAGGCTCCTATAAAGCCTCTGGAGCCTGGGAAGGGCGAAAAAAGGAATGCAAAAATGGGGGGGATGCCTGTCATGCATGCATGCACGCTGGGCGGGTCGTGCATTGCATTATGGGTGCGGCATGCCCACGCTCCCCCCCACTTATGGCACGTGGGCCAAAAAAAAATCGTCATCGCTGTCCTAGACCAAGTTAAGTCCAAAAACAATGGAGTACAGTAGTGTTTCTCAACTTTGGCAACTTCCAGAATTCTCCAGCCAGTTGGAATTCTGGGAGTTGAAGTCCACAAATCTTAAAATTGCTAAGATTGAGCAACAATGCAATAGAGAAGGGGTGTGAAACTCAAGGCCCGTGGACCACATCCGGCCCGCAGGGTGCTTAGATCTGGCCCACGTGGCTGGCCTGGAAACAGCGTGCAGCCCCCCCCCCATTTTTGCTCCATTTTTGCTGGCAGAGGGTTGCAGGAGGCCATCGCAACCGAAAACAGGGTCCGGGGGAGCCACGAGCCCCATTTTCACTGGCAGAGGGCTATGAAAACAATCTGAAAACAAAACAAAAGGAGAAATGTTTCCCCTCTTGCATTTGAGCATGCAAGAAGGGACAGGAAAGGAGGAAGGGAAAGAGGAAAGGGAAAGGGAAAGAGGGGAAGAGAGCAAAGAAGGAAAAATAAGGAAAGAGAGGAAGGAAGAAGAAAGGAGCATGGAGAGGAAAGGAAAAAGAAGAAAGGGAAGGAAGGAGAGTGAGGGAGGGTCTCAGGGAAGTCCTCCCTTAGCCCCTGGCCACCACTGGTGCCCCTTGCACAAGTCCCGTGTTATGCCCATGTCATGTGGCCATTCCCACACACACCCAGCCACGCCCACCATGGCCACGCCTGCACTAGAGAATTTCTGGAGGCCTGGAATTTGGATAAATCACCTATATACCTACATACTGGAGCTCGGAGATGGGGTGGGGGATGTGTCTGGTGCCCTAAGCTGTCCTCGTGTTCTCCTTTCATCAACTTTCCCTGTTCCTTCAGCCCTGCAGATGGACATCACCAGTTTGTACAACCTGAAATTCCACCCTCCAGCCCTGCTTCCTGAGCCCGTCTGCCAGGACCAGAGTCCGGAGCAGAGTCTGTCCCATTCGGCCTCTCTCCAAAGGAAGGACAACATGGGAGATCTGGGCCGGGCCACCATTCGACTCTTGGAAGAGCTGGACAGGGAGAGGTGAAGTGGTTGGAACTTTTGGAGGGATAAGGATGAGTGTTCTGCTTCTTATCTTCTCTTCCTTCTTCCTCTTGCTCTGCCTCTTCCTCCTTCTTGCATGTTTTCCTCCTACCCTTCTCATACATTTTATTATCACCTTCTTCTTCTTCTTCTTCTTCTTCTTCTTCTTCTTCTTCTTCTTCTTCTTCTTCTTCTTCTCCTCCTCCTCCTCCTCCTCCTCTTCCTCCTCCTCCTCCCCCCCTTCTCATACATTTTATTATCATCTCTCCTTCTCCTCCTCCTTTTTCCTCTGCCTCCTCCACTTCCTCCTTCTTCCATGTCTTCCTCCTCCTCCCCTTCTCATACATTTTATTATCACTCTCTTCTTCTTCTTCTTCTTCTTCTTCTTCTTCTTCTTCTTCTTCTTCTTCTTCTCCTCCTCCTCCTCCTCCTCCTCCTCCTCCTCCTCCTCCTCCTCCTCCTCCTCCTCCTCCTCCTCCTCCTCCTCCTTTCTCCTCCGCCCCTCCAGAAGTATTCAAGTGGAGCCAATCTTCCTTCTGACATGTTGCTAGAATCCAGCTGGATGCCGATGTGTGGAGGAAAAAAAACTTTCAATTCCTTTTCAGTTTTCTTGGTTTTTTTCCTTCAGCAGAATTCACATTTGTTTCTCTCTGAAATGATAGACTCCCTTCTCCTCTTTTTTCCTTCCCTCCCTCTCTTCTTGCCTCCCAATGTTCAATAAGCTATCTTCCTTTCCTTTCTTTTTTTCCTTTCCTTTCCTTCATTTTGTTTTACCTCTCGTTTTCTTCCTTCCTTTATATTTCTTTCCCTCCTTTTCTCCTTCCTCCCTCACTCCCTCCCATTTTTTATTTCTGTCTATCCTTCCTTCCTTTTGTTTTAACTCTCCTTTTCTTCCTTCCTTCCTTTCTATTCCTTTCCCTCCTTTTTTCCCTCCTTTTCCTCCCTCCCTTCTCTAATTGCCGTCTTTCCTTCCTCTTAGATGTTTTCTGTTGAGTGAGATTGAAAAGGAGGAAAGAGAGAAACTCTGGTATTACACTCAACTGCAAAGCCTCTCTAAGCGGCTGGATGAACTTCCCCATGTGGAGACGGTGAGTTCCCAGGCTGGTGGGTGGCAAGACAGACTCCAGGACAAGGACAGAGACCTTTCCCCAAATGTATCCCAGCTACATCTCCAACCTTCTCTCATCTCAAATCCTGGCCCTTAAATGTTGAGGAGGAGGAGGGGAGGCCCGGAAGGGCGTCGTAAGCAGAGGGAACATCTCTTACTTAACTTCTTTTCGGCCTCCCCCAGTTTTCCATGCAGATGGACCTGATCCGCCAGCAGCTGGAATTTGAAGCCCAGCACATCCGGACACTCATGGAGGAGCGCTTTGGGACAACTGATGAAATGGTGCAAAGAGCCCAGGTGAGGGAGAGTAGGAGGAGGGGAGGGGGAGGAAGAGGAAGGGGGGGGAAGAAGAGGACTGTGGGGTCCTTGGTGTTTTCTGAGCTTGGTTGTTTTCTTGCAGATGTTTCATCACCAAGCTAGGTAACAACATCAGTGTTAGAATGGAGTGGGGTTTGGGGGGAGGAGGAGGAGGAAGATGAGGGAGAGGGGGAGGGGGAGGGAGAGGAGGGGGGAGAAGAGGGCTGTGCAGTCCTTGGTGTTTTCTGAGCTTGGTTGTTATCTTGCAGATGTTTCATTACCAAGCTAGGTAACATCATCAGTGCTAGAATGGAGTGGGGTTTGGGGAGAGGAGGGGGGAGGAAGAGGAGGAGGGGGAGGAGGAGGAAGAAGAGGACTGTGGGGTCCTTGGTGTTTTCTGAGCTTGGTTGTTTTCTTGCAGATGTTTCATCACCAAGCTAGGTAACATCGTCAATGCTAGAATGGAGTGGGGTTTGGGGGGAGGAGGAGGAGGAGGAGGGAGAAAAGGGGGCCTGCCTAAAACATAGGTCCACCCCCTGGTCTCTGTGACAGCCACTCAAATATTGGAAGAAGGTGGAAGTTGGCCTGGCCTATTCTCTCCTGCTTTCCCAACCAGCTGGCAGGATGGGGGCATCTACCGAAGAGCAGGGGTGAAATCCAGCAGGTTCTGACAGATTCTGGAGAACCGTCAGCAGAAATGTTGAGTATTTCGGAGAACCGGCAAATGCCACCTGTGGTTGTACCTCCAGAGTGGGGAGGGAATGGAGATTTTGCAGTATCCTTCCCCTGCCACGCCCACCAAGCCACGCCCACAGAACCGGTAGTAAAAAAAAAATTGAATTTCACCACGGCTGTGGAGGTCAGATGGTGGCCATGATTGCACACTGAAAACCCAACTCCATTTTTAAGGGTGTCAGATGCTCCACCTATTTTGCACACTTGTTGCAAAAGGCATGAACAATTAAGCTCCCACCCATCTTAGTCTGCGAATCTAACTGTAGATATTGCACACATATAAAAATAGTAATGTTTTAAAAGGGTGTCTTCCAGTGTCGGGATTCCACAAATTTTACTACCAGTTCTGTTGGCGTGGCTTGGTGGGCATGACAGAGGAAGGTTCCTGTAAAATCCCCATTCCTTCCTGACCAGCTGGGACTCGGGAGGCAGAGAATAGATGGGGGCGGGGCCAGCCAGAGGTGGTATTTGTCGGTTCTTTGAACTACTCAAAATTTCCGCTACCGGTTCTCCAGAACGGGTCAGAACCTGCTGAATACCACCTTGAGAGAAGAGAATGACCCTATAATCCCTTGCCGGGTGGACTCTAAACAACTGAATAGAGCTGAGCAGTGGTGGGTTTCAAAATTTTTTTGAACCTACTCTGTGGGTGTGGCCTCCTTTGTGGGAGTGGCTTGCTGGCCATGTGACCTGGTGGGAGTGGTTTGCCGGCCATGTGTTTTCTCTCTCTCTCTCTCTCTCTCTCTCCTTCCTTCCTTTTGACTCTCTGTCCCTTTTTTCTTTTTTCTTTCTTTCTTTCTTCCTTTCCTTTCTTTCTCTTTCTCTTTCTCTTTCTCTTTCTCTTTCTCTCTCTCTCTCTCTCTCTCTCTCTCTCTCTCTCTCTCTCTCTCTCTCTCCCTGTGTGTGTGTGTCAGTGGTGGGTTTCAAAATTTTTTGGAACCTCTTCTGTAGGTGTGGCCTGCTTTCCGGGTCCATTGGTGGAACCTCTTCTAACCGGTTCGGTACATTTGACGAACCGGTTCTACTGAACTGGTGCGAACTGGTAGGAACCCACCTCTGGAGCTGAGTGATTACTGGCCAGATCTCCTTCTTGTCGCCAGTACGGAGTTATATTCAGCTGATATTGTCTTGTTCGTGCGCAGAGAGAGAAATATCTGCCTCTACCTAGGATTGAGCGCACAGCCTCCTGATTGTGAGGCGAAAACTCCACCTTCTAGGCCACCGCACCACTCAAGGAAGAATAACTTCTTCTTTTTTAAATATATATTTTTATTCTTTTTCTTAAGAAACAAAACAATACATACAAAACAAGAGCAAGAAAAAAACAACTTTCCTCCATTTCATCAAGCATGTCGTTTGGTTACAGGTTTTTGTGCATCAATTCTTAAGATTAAGAATAACATCACTGGTTTTGCGTTAAACATAACTGAATATTTCGCTGCCATTGAGCATTATGTGTTCAAATCACCATTAATATTCTTTCAATTGTAACAATCCTTATTTCCTTGAATTCATAATTATCTATCAAATAACAATGAGTCTTTAAAGTATTATAATATCACCTATCTCCAAGGAGAAAAAGCGGAGATTAGAACAAAGAATTCCCATTAATTTATAATATACGTTCATGTTTTCAATTGACCATAATGTCACCAATCATCCAGAGGTCGAAGAAATAGTTCTCCATTATTAATTATTAATCCATATAGTGCTTAAGTATTTCAAATCATATGTATATCAATTGTTCAAGGAAGAATGACTTCTAATGCCATGTTTTATTTTAAAATTTTTGCAGATCCGGGCATCTCGTCTGGAACAGATCGACAAAGAGCTGATGGAGGCTCAGGATAAAGTCCAGCCCTCCGAACAGCCGGTAAGACGCCAGCAAGATGCTAGACCAGTGTTTCCAATGCTGGCAGCTTTCAGATGGGTGGACTCCAACTCCCAGAATTCCCCAGCCAGCCAGGGGCTGGCTGGGGAATTCTAGGAGTTGGAGTCCACCCATCTGAAAGCTGCCAAGATTGAGCAACGCTATTCTAGACAGTGCTGTCCTTTTCGTATGGGTGAAAAACGACCAGGGATGTCGACCGTGTAGTTGCAGCTGCCATCTTGATTTTTGTTTTTGACACATATTTCCCCCCCACTCCCCACAAAGTGGAGGAAGGGTAAATTTTTGCCCAATCTCTTCGTGACCTGACAAAAGGGCAAACGACAAATCTGCGCCCGACTAAACCGCGTCGCTAAAACCGCGACGTCATCAACGCGCCGACAACAGCGCGGCGACAACAGCGCGGCGACAGAAGGGCGCTTTACAACAGCGTGTCGACAGAAAGCCGATTTAACTTAAGGTAAGGGTTAGGGTTAGGTTTAGGGTTAGGGTTAGGGTTAGGGTTAGGTTTAGCGTTACGTTTAGGGTTAGGGTTAGCGTTACGTTTAGGGTTAGGGTTATCGTTACGTTTAGGGCTAGGGTTAGCGTTACGTTTAGGGTTAGGGTTAGCGTTACGTTTAGGGTTAGGGTTAGGGTTACGTTTAGGGTTAGGGTTAGCGTTACGTTTAGGGTTAGGTTTAGGTTTAGGGTTAGGTTTAGTTTTACAGCGGGCTTCTGTCGCTGCACTGTTGTCGGCGCGATTCAGCGCTCATTCGTCGGAGCGCTTTAGAGCACGCGGTTTTGTCACTGCGGTTTAGTCGGGCGCGGTTTTGTCGTTTGCCCTTTTGTCGGTGAACCCAATCTCTTCTGCACCTATGCTGAGAGCTATTTTTTAGAGGAGGCAATTCCAGGAATGAAAGAAAAAAATTATGTAATTATTGCGTAATTATGCTGGTCCGTCCAAACTGCCTGAAATAAAATGGGCAGGCAGAGGAAAATGTAATTGCTTATTTTTAGAACACTTGCTGGCGTTCTTTTTTCTTCCTTTAAAGTACTTACTGAATTTCAGATGGGAGACTTTGGGTCAATCCCTCTGTCACACAGGGACGTTGTTGTGGGAAAGTACCCAGTAAGACTATATTT
>NW_028261381.1:169633157-169775657 GCF_051295495.1 Thamnophis sirtalis | reverse complement strand
CATGCTTGTCATAGGTTCATTATCACTGAATTAGGTGGACACGTGTGATTATGGTTAAATCGCTCATTGGCTACTCAGCAGAGGTGGGTTCCTACCAGTTCGCACCTATTCGGTAGAACCGGTTCGTCAAATCTACCGAACCGGTTAGAAGAGGTCCCAGCAGTGGACCCGGAAAGCAGGCCACACCTACAGAAGAGGTTCCAAAAAATTTTGAAACCCACCACTGGCAAGGATCTTGTAACTTGACATCTTTAAGACTTGCATGCTTCAATGCCAGAGTTTCTGAATAGCTACTTGGACCGACCTAAGTACTAATTCATAATTTCATATCCAGTCACATGGGCAGCAAGCCACTCCCATTCAGTCACATGGGTGGCAAGCCACTCCCACAAAGGAGGCCACACCCACAGAGTAGGTTCCAACAATTTTTGAAACCCACCACTGCTACTCAGTGTCCCTTCTGGAGCCTGCACAGAACAGCACAAGTACTGTAGTTCTTGACTTACAACCATTCGTTTAATGACCGTTCAAACTCATAACAAAAGTGGGGGGAAAATGATTTATGACTGTTTTTTTGCATTTATGACCGATGCAGCATTCCCAAGGTCTTGGGATCAAAATTCAAACGCTTGCAACCGACAGTTGCATTATCCTGGGGTCGTGTGAACACCATTTGGGTACCTTCCCAGCTGGCTTCTGACAAACAAAACCCATGGGGCAAGCCAGATTCGCTTAATGACCACATGATTCACTTAACGACTGCAGCCATTTGCTTAATCGGGGCAAAAAAAGCAACTTGCTTAACAATTTAACAATTGCCTCGCTTAGCAATGGAAATTTTGGGCTCAGTTGAGGTCGTAAGTCGAGGACTACTGTACTTTACAAAGGGTGTCTCCAATATGTTGGGTCAGGCGGGGAGGTGAGGAGGGTGGAGAAGAGATCCGAAACAAAATGATGAATTAAGGAGGGAGGGAGGGCTGGAAGGGCCTGGGTATCTGCCTTGCATGAGAATGGAGTCAGATAATGAGAGGGCAGATTTGTTCCCTCCCTCCTTCCTTTGGCCCGGCGGCAATGGAGAGTGTGGTCTCTGTGTGCATTTCCTATACAGTGACAAAGAGGCAGTTGCCATGGAGATGAAAAATAGGCCAGCCGAAGGATGGAGAGCAGTTGGTGGCCAAGCCAGGGTTGGGCAGCTGGGATCTGAGAACTGCTGGGGTGGGAGAGCCAAATGGCTAGAGAATGATTTGGCTCACGTCCAAAATTGGTCTGTGTCTGCCGTGAGATTTGTATGAAGAAGTGGGGAGGGGGGAATGATTGAATTGGAATGGGGTAGACCCTCCTGTAAATAATAATAAAAAGAAGGTCAGAAAATACAAAGGCCTGCAAATAGAAGCAGAACGACTCTGGCAAAGGGTTAGGGTTAGCAGAGGTGTGTTGCTGCCAGTTCGCCCTGGATTGGGCGAACCGGTAGTGGTGGCGGTGGGAGGCTCCGCCAACCCACCCGGATGCTTCTGCGCATGCGCAGAAGCGTCGTGCAATCGCGCGAGCGTGCACGTGCGCGCGAGCGAACCAGTAGTAGAAAAAATTGCAACCCACCACTGATCTGAAACACCGTTGGCATTGACAATTTCACCGTCAGTCAATTGCGAAAGTCAGCTTTGCTGGGAACAGCTGACATTCTGCGTTAATACCTTTAACACCATAAAATATCCACATCTGCCTATCTGGGATCCAGTGGTGAGTTTCAAAAATTTTTCGAACCTACTCTGTGGGTGTGACCTCCTTTGTGGGAGTGGCTTGCTGGCCATGTGACCTGGTGGGAGTGGCTTGCCGGCCATGTGTTTTCTTTCTTTCTTTCTCTCTCTCTCTCTCTTTCCTTCCTTTTGTCTCTGTCCCTTTTTCCTTTTTTTCTTTCATCTCTCTCTCACTTTTTCTTTCTTTCTTTCTTTCTTCCTTTCTTTCTCTTTCTCTCTCTGTGTGAGTCTGTGTGTCTCTGTGTGTGTGTGTGTGTGTGTGTGTCTGTGTCTGTGTGTGTCAATGGTGGGTTTCAAAAATTTTTGGAACCTCTTCTGTAGGTGTGGCCTGCTTTCCGGGTCCACTGGTGGAACCTCTTCTAACCGGTTCGGTAGATTTGACGAACCGGTTCTACCGAACTGGTGCGAACTGGTAGGAACCCACCTATGCTGGGATCCTTCCGAAGGACTCAGTGGGTGGATAAAAGTGTCAAATCCAGTCCAAACATCTGGCTGACCTAAGCATCTAAGTCTTAGGTGCTACTTAATAGTTCTTAGTTGGGTCTTGAACGATTCAGTTTCTACCAGTTTTAGATTATGAGCCTAACCGTAGATTACGCACATATAATTTATTAAATGTATGTCAATTTCAGCGACTCAGGGTGGCTGCGTTTTTAAGTGAATCACTGCAGCTGTTAACACGGTTGAAAAGTGAACCTGGCTTCCCCATTGACTTGGCTTGTCAGAAAGTTGCAAAAGGTGAATGACACGACACTGCGGCCTCTCAAAAATACACGCCTGTTGTCAAATGCCTGAATTTTGATCACGTAACCATGGGGATGCGCACAATTTGTAAATGCAAAACCCCTTTTTCAGGGCTGTCGTAACTTCAAACGATCTCCAAACGAATGGTTGTAAGTTGAAGATTCTCTCCTCAACTGTACTCTCTTTGCAGGCTCAGCTCTGGATTTGAGGAGTGGTCTTTTGACAAAATGCCTCTTTCCCCCTCCCCCTTCCCCTCCCCGAATATGTACAAGACCCCCTTGTTGTAGGTCACTGATAGGACAACTTCGTTCATATTTTTCAATCCACCTTCTGCTTGAAAATTCAGAGTCTTATTCCAAAAATAGAAGGACCAGATGCAGGGTGGAATCAGCCGCTGCCGGCTGAGTGACGCACGACTTGACCCTCTTTCAGAAGTCTGGAGAGAGAGGGGGGAGTGTCCTGAGGCCATCTAGTCCAACCCCTGCTAAGTTCAGGAATCCATATGCAAGCATCAAGCAAATCAAACTTGATTAAGCCACCCATGTAGAGGAGCTCCCAATCTCCCTCATTAATTAGCTCCCTGAATGAATGGCTCTTATGAAAAACGGAGATGTTTCTTTTCTCATTAGCATTTAAGAAATAATAGCTGCGCCTATCTAGTTTTCGGCTACCTGCCATTGTGATAAGGGTGTGTGAGCCAAAGAGTCATGATAGTAGTGTGTCAGTGTTCCAAATATCATCCAGAATTAAATCAGAGTCCAAGGCATAGCTTTCATCAAAGTTCCAATTTAATAAGAGAGACATGTTGGTACAAACTGCGGAAACCCGAATCTGAAAGCTTCTTGGATTTCCACCCAGTTGAAAGTTTAAAACCTTGCCCCCCCACCCACAAGTCCACTACATGGTCCAATCTTTGTCTGCCATGCTGGCATTTCCACCCATCTAGTTCCGGGCAGGTGCAGAGGTGCGGAGACAAAAGATGACCTTGGGCTTCTAGAAAGGAATGTTTTATTTTGGCCACGACACATTCTTCTCCTTACTATTCTTCCCTCCCTATTCCCCACTAAGGAAACAGCATAGTAAAATAATAGAAAGTGTGGCAAGCCAAAGATCCTAAAAGGAATATGTCTGCAGGCCTGACATAGTGGCTTCCGCTGCAGTGGTGGGATTCAAAATTTTTACTACCAGTTCTATGGGTGTGGCTTTGTGGGTGTGATGTGGCTTTGTGGTGGTGGCATGGCTTTGTGGGCGTGGCAGGGGAAGGATACTGCAAAATCCCCATTCCCTCCCCAGCCCACTAACCTGCTTTCCAGCTCCGTTCTCCTGTGCAGGGCAACAAAAGAAGATCAGCAGAGAAGCTGCAGGGGCGTGGCCAGCCTATTTGCTGGTTCTCCAAACTACTCAAAATTTCCGCTACTATTTCTCCAGAACTGGTCAAAACTGGCTGAATACCACCTCTGCTCCACTGTCTGCTTAAAAGCCCCACTGCTTTTTAAAAACATGTTATATGCACAATGGACATAAAACAACAAATGGCTTCACTCCCAGGGTGAAGTCCGCCATCTTACCTTTTTGGAAACTCCCCCCCCCGAGCACTTCCTCCATTGATTCACCAAAACCATTAATTAATTATCTAAGGAGAGCTGGTTGGCTGAAATGGCAAAACTGACCACTTTGATTCAAGAAAAGAATATAAGTACTTTCGTTTTCCACATGGAGACAAAGCTTCTGAACTTTGTGCTTGAAGTGGAAAAGAATGAAACTTTGATTTGGGGCTTTACTGATTCGTTTGATAGATCTTTATGGAAATGGTTAGTTTATGCTAGCACGAAAAAACCAAAAGCTATGGTTTGATGTTAATGCTTTATTTAACGGCAACAGAGGGAGTCGGAAGTCGAAACTTCTTTTTCTGTTTCTCAACCCTTCCTCACTTCTCTTCCCTCCTCCCATTGTTTTCCTATTTACTTTTAGATTTTGTATCTTATCTTATAACCCAATAAAGTGTTAAATGGAAATAAGAGAGCTGGTTTAGGGTAGTGGTAAAGACATCGTTAGAAACTGGGTGACCATGACTTCTAGTTCCGCCTGAGGCACAAAAGCTAGATTGGTGACTTTGGGCCAATCACCAGGAGAAAGTGACTTATAGTCCCGCCTGAGACACGAACACTGGCTGGGTAACTGGACCAATCACCAGGAGACTGGGAATTCTAGTCTTGGCTTAGATATGAAAGCCATCTGGGTGACTTTGGGCCAATCACCAGGAGACAGTGAGTTGTAATCCCGCCTGAGGCATAAAAGCTGGTTGGATGACTTTGGGCCAATCACTAGAAGGCTGGGAATTCTAGTCTTGGCTTAGATATGAAAACCGGCTGGGTGACTTTGGGCCAATCACCAGGAGATGGTGAGTTGTAATCCCGCCTGAGGCACAAAAACTGGTTGGATGACTTTGGGCCAATCACTAGGAAGCTGGAGTTCTAGTCCTGCCTTAGGCATGAAAGCTGGCTGGGTGACTTTGGACCAATCACTCTCTCTCTCTCTCTCTCAGCCTATCTCACCTCCACAGGGCTGCTGTTGTGGGGGAAATAAGAGGAGGAAGGAATATTATGTATATCAGTGTTTCTCAACCTTGGCAACTCGAAGATGTCCAGACTTCAACTCCCAGAATTCCCCAGCCAGCAAATGCGAATTCCCCAGCCAGCGAAGTCCAGACATCTTCAAGTTGCCAAGGTTGAGAAACACTGATGTATATTACCCACCCAGGAAATATTCCAAAACTCTCTGGATTTGCCAAACCAAGATTAAGACATGTCTGTTCGTCTACCAAAATGGGCTCTGCAGGGAGACTCCAGCAGGGTGACAGGATGCAAATTTTATTAAATATTTCTATGTGTTTCCCAACTCTTTATCTTCCAGCCCTCCGGAAAACTGCCAAGCACTGAAGGAGATGGGAGGCTGGACATCGCAACCAATTCAGAGGAAGCGAAGGATCAGCTGGGCAGCAGTAAGGTACAGGAGTATGTTTCTATGGTCAAAACGAACAAAATGGTTTTTATTGGCATATGCATAACCATGACCTGCAGGTAATTTTAAGGTGTGTATGTGATTGGAATAACGGAGTTGGAAGGGGCCTTGGAGGTCTTCTAGCCTAACCCCCTGCTCAGGTTGGAAGCCCTATAGACCATTTCAGACAAATGACTGTCCAATCCCTTCTTAAAAGCCTCCAGTGATGGAGCACCCACAACCTCTGCAGGCAAGTAATTGTCTTTGTTAATTGTTCTCGCTGTCAGGAAGTTTTAATTCCAGGTTGCTTCTCTCCTTGATTAGTTTCCATCCTTTGTTTCTTGTCTTGCCTTCCGGTGCTTTGGGAGAATAGGTTGGCCCCCTCTTCCTTGTACCAACCTCTTAAATATTGGAACTCTGTTATCATATCGCCCCTAGTCCTTCTTTCCATCAAAGTAGACATACTCTAGACATGTTTGCACTGTTGTGAATAGAATAGAACAGAACAGAACATTGGAATCAAGAGTAGAGTAGAATAGAAAATTGTGCCACCTCGGCTCAAAAGTCAAAATAATGGCCCCAACCATACAATCAAAGTTTCACCAGGTCTTTTTGTTTGTTTGTTTGTTTGTTTACATGATGCAAATCATAGTTTCAAATCCGAGGTGCTGGGCTTTTACGTGAGTGCCATCTAGTGGCAGCATCAAAAGGTGCAGCTCCCAATCTTCTCACACTTGGGTTTGTTAAAAAAAAAAGAGAACATTTGTACCAGGTAGTGCTTGACTTACGACCACAATTGAGCCCAGATTTTCTGTTGCTAAGTGAGACAGTTACGTGAAGTTCACCCCATTTAGTGACCTTTTTTTTTTGCCACAGCTGTTAAGTGAATCACTGCAGTTGTTAAGTTGGTCGCAGGTTATTAAGTGAATCTGGCTTCCCCATTGACTGTGCTTGTCATAAGGTTGCAAGAGGTGAACACATCACACACACACACACACACACAGGATGCTGCAACCATCATAAATATGAGTAGGTTGCCAAGCATCCAAGTTTTGATCACTTGGCGATGGGGACGCTGCCACATTGCAAGTGTGGGAAACCGTCATAAGTCACTTTTTTCAGTGTCGTCGTAACTTTGAATATTCACTGAATGAACTGTTGTAAGCAGAGGACTATCTGTATTGTGGAATGAAATGTAACAATATAGCTGAACATCCATAATATTTAATACCAAAAATTCCATCTTCCATGCAGTATAGTTTATTATCATTCTCCCTTCTTTATGTAATTATATCGTATATCGTAACATTTTCCCTATATTAGTTAACATTTAACTGTATATATTTTATTTTATTTTTTAATAGTGATAATTATTGTGATTAATAGCAGTAGACTTATATACCGCTTCATAGGCCTTTCAGGCCTCTCTAAGCGGTTTACAGAGAGTCAGCATATTGCCCCCAACAATCTGGGTCCTCATTTTACCCACCTCGGAAGGATGGAAGGCTGAGTCAACCCTGAGCCGGTGAGATTTGAACCGCTGACCTGCTGATCTAGCAGTAGCCTGCAGTGCTGCATTTAACCACTGCGCCACCTTAACCTTTGTATATGGTCCAAAAATATTTCCAACCTTCCCTTCTCATATCCAATTATTATTTATCATATCAACTCCACATTATATACATTACTATCAATATCAATTATTATTCAGCTATATCTATTACAAATAGATTCGGACAGTGAGGAGGTTGGGGAGGAACCTGGGCCAGTCCTGGGGAAGGCTCTGATGAGGGCTCTGTGTCGGAGGAAGAGGTGGGGCCAGGGTCATATGCCAGTAATCAGCTGCCTTCAGAGTCAGGGGGGGGCAGAAGAACAGCTGGAGCCTGTTCCCAATGTGTGCATGCGCAGGGTTGCCAGACGAAGGGAACAGCTAAGGAACAAGGGCCGATCCCAGGAGTGAGGCCACTGGTAGACAGTGAATGGCCCCTCCCATAGGGAATAAAAGAGGAGCGACGGGAGTGGAGTTTGCAGGAGACAACTTAGTTCATTCCTGCATTCTTGCCACGTATTGCGGCCTCTGAAAGATATCAGCTTGGTCATTCTCCAAGCCTGATAAAGGTCGGGAATTGTGAACTATCTGGAAAGATTGTAGGAGAGGAAAGACTTTGCTGGAGAGGAATTCACTGTCAATTAAATTAAAGGGGTTTATCGGGACGAGGATGCATTTAATGGTGGCGCAGTGGTTAAATGCAGCACTGCAGGCTACTGCTAGATCAGCAGGTCAGCGGTTCAAATCTCACCGGCTCAGGGTTGACTCAGCCTTCCATCCTTCCGAGGTGGGTAAAATGAGGACCCAGATTGTTGGGGGCAATATGCTGACTCTCTGTAAACCGCTTAGAGAGGGCTGAAAGCCCTATGAAGCGGTATATAAGTCTACTGCTATTGTTATAGCTTCGTGCTACTGGGGAAGCCTCGGTCAGAACAACAACAGCATTAAAAAAGTGACTTAGGATGTATTTTCGCACTTAAAACCATCACAGCTTCCCCATGGTCATGGGATCAAAATTCAGACACTTGGCAACCAACTCATATTTATGACGGTCGCAGTGTCCCAGGGTCACATGATTCCCCCTTTGCTACCTTCTGACAAGGAAACTCAATGGCGGGGGAGCCAGAGTCACTTAACAACCGCGTTACGAACTTAACTGCAGTGGTTCACTTAACAAATGTGGCAAGGAAGATCGTAAAACGGGGGCAAAGCTCACTTAGAATAGAGTAACAGAATTGGAAGGGACCTTGGAGGTCTTCTAGTCCAACCCCCTGCTTAGGCAGGATACCGTTTCAGACAAATGGCTATCCAACATCTTCTTAAAGATTTCCAGTGTTGGGGCATTCACAACTTCTGGAGGCAACTTCTGTTCCACTGATTGATTGTTCTAACTGTCAGGAAATTCCTCCTCAGTTCTAAGTTGCTTCTCTCCTTGATTAGTTTCCACCCATTGCTTCTTGTTCTACCCTCAGGTGCCTTGGAAAATAGTCTGACTCCCTCCTCTTTGTGGCAACCCCTGAGATATTGGAAGACTGATATCATGTCTCCCCTAGTCCTTCTTTTCATTAAACTAGACATACCCAGTTCCTGCAACCATTCTTCATATGTTTTGGCCTCCAGTCCCCTAATCATCTTTGTTGCTCTTCTCTGCACTCTTTCTAGAGTCTCCACATCTTTTCTACATCGTGGTGACCAAAACTGAATGCTGTATTCCAAGTGTGGCCTTACCAAGGCCTTATAAAGTGGTGTTAACACTTCATGTGATCTTGATTCTCTCCCTCTGTTTATGCAGCCTAGAACTGTGTTGGCTTTTTTGGCAGCTGCTGCACACAGCTGGCTCATATTTAAATGATTGTCCACTAGGACTCCAAGATCCCTTTCACAGTTACGACTATTGAGCCAGGTACCACCTATGGGGAGGGCGAAAACAGCTTCAGGAGCTTCCCTGAAGCCTCCGGAGTGCAAAAAAACGGCCCTAAGGGCAATCCGGAAGTTTGGGAACAAACTTCCAGTTTGCTCGTAGGATCGGTTTAAGCCCTCCGGAGCCTTCAGGGACCTTCAGGAAGCTTCCCTGAAGGCTCTGGAGGACGAAAAACCACCCAACGAGCAAAGCAGAAGTCACTTCCGGTTTGCTCATAGGGCCATTTTTAGTCCTCCAGAGCCTTCAGGGACCTTCAGGAGGCTTCCCTGAAGGCTCCGGAGGGCTTAAACCGGCCCTACAAGCAAACCGGAAGGCCATTCCCGAAGTTCCGGTTTGCCTGTAGGGGCAGTTTTTTGCACTCCGGAGGCTTCAGAGAAGCTCCTGAAGCCTCCGGAGGCCTCTGGGGGGGCAGCGGAGGCTCTTTTCACTCTCCCCAGGCTCCTATAAAGCCTCTGGAGCCTGGGGAGAGCAAACATGGGGCAGCCCTTGAAGAGTATTCGGAGACTTCAACTCGTCCAGAATGCAGCCGCGCGAGCGATTGTGGGTTCACCTCGGTACACCCACGTTACACCTATCCTCCGCGAGCTGCACTGGTTACCGATCGGTCTCCGGATACGCTTCAAAGTGCTAGTCGTAACTTATAAAGCCCTTCATGGTATTGGACCTGGGTACTTGAGAGACCGCCTGCTGCCAATTACCTCCCAAAGACCCGTTAGATCACACAGGGTCGGCCTCCTCCGGGTTCCGTCCACCAGCCAATGCCATCTGGCTACCACCCGGGGGAGGGCCTTCTCTGCGGCAGCTCCGGCCCTTTGGAACGAACTCCCCGCAGAGATTCGGAACCCTCACCTCTCTCCAGGCCTTCCGGAAAGCCGTCAAAACCTGGCTGTGCCGGCAGGCCTGGGGTTGACAAGTTCCCCTCCCCTCTCGACCTGTGTGGCTGTGTGATTCTTGGTTATTTTAATCACTTGTATTGTGTTCTATGTTCCCTTTCCCCCCTTGAGTTGTTTGCCGCCCTGAGTCCCTCTCGGAAAAGGGCGGCATACAAATAAAATAAATCTAAATCTAAAAAATGTCTTTTAAAAAGGCTGAACTCGCCTCGCGTGCCCTGACAAATGGCTCCACGTGCCACTTGTGGCATGCGTCCCATAGGTTCGCCATCTTGGACCTATACTGTATCTGTGCCTTTAGGTTTTTTTTTGCCTAAATGTAAAACCTTACTTCACAACCGTCTCACTTAGCAGTGAATTTTTTTTTTGTCGAGGACTTCCTGTACAGAAGAAAAACAAATGGACCTACAAGGTCAAAGAAATCCCTGTGGTGCTAAATGTGAATAAAAAGGCATTTCTTTCTTCCGGTTCGCAGGTGGAGGTTGTCTTCTGGCTGCTTTCCATGCTGGCCACCCGCGACAAGGAGGACATGTCACGCACTCTGCTGGCCATGTCCAGTTCCCAGGAAAGCTGCCTGGCCATGCGCAAGTCGGGGTGCCTCCCTCTGCTCATCCAGATTCTCCATGACTCAGACCGGGAACCGAGCGCCCCCGACAGCCCCGGAGCCGCAGGGAAGGACTGTCGCATGCGCGCTAACGCTGCCCTCCACAACATCATCTTCTCTCAGCCCGACGAGGGACAGGCCAAGAAGGAGATGCGGGTGTTACACGTGCTGGAACAGATCCGCTCCTACTCCGAGACCTGCTGGGACTGGCTCAGGATGCAGAAGGAAGGGGCCAAGATCCCCGAGGGGGGAGCAGGTAGAGGGAGGATTGGGGCTACCTATCAAGACTTTGCAGGTACTCTTAAAGCAGGGGGTGGATCCGGCCCATGGGGCGCTGAGATCTGGCCCGCGAGGCCACCTTGGAAACAACGAAGGACCATCCCGCTGTGCCTCCGCCAGCGAAAATGGAGCTCTGGAGAACCGCGAGTGGCTCCATTTTCTCTGGCAGAGGGTTACAGGAGGCCATCGCAGCTGAAAACGGAGCTTGGAGCCCGTTTTCACTAGCAGAGTGCTCTGGCCACCACAGGCGCTCCCGACATGAGTGATGTCGAGCTGGCTGGCCACGCCCACCCCAGCCTGCATTTATTTCCCTGGAAATCCATTCCTACTCCTCCACCCTTCAAAGGCTGTTCATCCCAAATTGTATAGCTAACAGTCTGTAAAAAAAATAATTGCAGACTACAGGAACCATTTGCACCACTCAGGTGACCCTGAGGACACAGATAAACCTCCAGGGGGCCTCGACGACCCTCTCAAAAGGATGCAAATGACCAGCTGTCTGCAAGGAATATAAATCCTTCCATTCCCCACTATCCTGTCAGAGCTGAAGAAGCTTCTTGGATGAGAAGCGAAACATCTTCAAAAGAAAAAAAACCAGAAAGTCCAGTTGCCACCTGAAAAAAAGCATCTTTGGGATGTTTTTGCTTGTTCTCTATTGCTCATGAAGACTAGCCGGAGAAGTTAGCAGTTAGCAGTTAGACTTATATACCGCTTCATAGGGCTTTCAGCCCTCTCTAAGCGGTTTACAGAGTCAACATATCGCCCCCAGTCTGGGTCCTCATTTCACCCACCTCGGAAGGATGGAAGGCTGAGTCAACCTTGAGCCAGTGAGATTAGAACCACTGAACTGCAGATAACAGTCAGCTGAAGTGGCCTGCAGTACTGCACCCTAACCACTGCGCCACCTCGGCTTTTTAAGTCCATAGCTATGACTTGCCCACAATCTTCTTAGAGACGGGCTCCCAGTTTTTATAGAGTCCAGAGATCTATTTCCGTTGCAGGCCCTCAGCCAACCTGAAAAAAAATGTAAGCGCTTTGCCATTCAAAATAGATTAAAACTAATCCTTTTTGTTTTGCTTCAGTGTTTTTTAAGGGCCTAACTTTTAATGGAAATTGCCCTGAGCTATTTTGGAAGGGCGGTAGAGAAAGGAAATGAACTGAATACACAAAGGCCACACTCTCCCCTCCATTAGCATAACAATGCAATGATTACATTAAACCTGAGAGGCAGAAACTGACTTGGGGTTACTCAACGGCAGATACTCAATTTCTGTTGACTTTAAAACTATTTCTTCACGTGGACTATTTCCGTGCCAGCTTCCAGTGGTTGGATTCGCTAAGAGGCTTGCTAAAGGATATTTGAACAGCATTCATTCAAGTCCCCACCCGATGAGAAACCAAACATTTTTAAAGAGAGCCTGCCTTACCAACATGTTTTTAAAAGTTATATTGTTTTCCCAGAGGTCTGAATTTTGCGTTGCAGCTTTCACGAGCTCGTTTCAAAATTACTGGCTTCGAAGCAACCGTTAATGTTCTTCTTTATGTAGGAGAGTTTATTAATATTCTAGAAGAGTTCTCTATGACTCCTTTTTAGCTATTCTCTCCGCTGAGTATTCTCTTTCCATACTCTAAACCAGGGCTCCCCAAACCTTTGTGCCTCAGGGACCACTAAATTCATGGTTTTAAATCCCGCGGACCACTAATATGGTCTGCCTAATGACCGGCTGCTTGGGCGTGGCTAGGTGGCCATGTGGCTGGGTGGGTGTGGCCAACTCGATGTCACTCACATGGAGAGGCGCCTCGCCGGCCTCTACTTTCCCCTCCCCTCCCAGCCACTCCTCGCCTCTCCACCCGGGCTCCTTAGGACCCCAACAGGAAGCAGTTGTTGGAGCTAAGCACGACAGTGGTGGGTTTCAAAAATTGTTCAAACCTACTCTGTGGGCGTGGCCTCCTTTGTGGGAGTGGCTTGCCACCCATGTGACCTGATGGGAGTGGCTTGCCACCCATGTGACCGGATATGAAGATGCCGACGACACTTGTCAGAACCACCTTAAATTACCTCACACCCAGCACTGGCATGCATAAGAATATGATGCAAACTTGTTTTTTAAAAGGCATCTTTGGTTTGCGTTAAAACAACTTCAACACACGCAATGTTCTGATTGCACCACAAACGCAGTAGTCATCCTTACCTTTCACAGAGGCACTGAGTTTTATAAATAGGAGCATGATAGTGTAGAATAATCATATCCAAGGACCAGTGGTGGGTTTCAAAAAATTTTGGAACCTCTTCTGTAGGTGTGTCCTGCTTTCCGGGTCCACTGGTGGAACCTCTTCTAACCGGTTCGGTAGATTTGATGAACCGGTTCTACCGAATAGGTGCGAACTGGTAGGAAACCACCTCTGCACCACGAGAAAGAGTTGGCAAAACAGCTGGCTCAGGTCAAATTGGATCTGACTGAAAAGGAGGCTCAGTAGAAGCCCCTCACTGAGGACTAGGAGCATAGGCTTTCCAAGCAGAGGGAAGACCTGCGGGAGTGCCAAGGCCAGGTGCCAGCGCCTGGAGGCTCTGCAGGCTGAGATGGCCAGCCAGTTCCAGGCCATGATGCAGTCCCACTGGAACGAGGCCCTCCGGCTCTTCGCCACCATCGGCGCTTCCCCCCAGCCTTTGCCTAAAGCCCCACGCCAGGAGGCCAAAGCAGACCCCAAGTTGGAATTTCTGCCCCGCTCCGACCCGCACAAAAAGACCCCGAAGGGGGAGACTCTCTGCAGCAACACAAGGATTCATTGCATGTATCCGGCCCAGCGGCCGTAGTTTGAGGACCCCTGATTTAGTGCAATATTAAAAAATGCAAATAATTTTCCCTGCCAAAATTTTCTCACGGACCACCAGTTAGTGACCGCTGCGCTAAACATTTGCATTCCTTTCCCCTTCATAAGTCTTTCTAGCCCGCTGATCTAACCAGCAACGTTTTGAGCTTGTGCCCAGTTTCCAAAATCCTACTTTAAGTGGGTTCACTTGGGGTATAAAGCACCAAGGGATCTGGATCCACTGAATTGCATCCTAAGTTGGTGCAATTAAATGTTTGAGGTCTCTGTTCCGTTCACCGCATTCCACTTCTTTCTCTGCAGCTCCTGTTCCAATCGAGCCCCAGATTTGTCAAGCTACCTGCGCCATCATGAAGCTCTCGTTCGATGAAGAATACCGCCGTGCCATGAATGAGCTGGGTAGGTTACACGGGGGAGCACTGCAGCCTGCCATGAACTGCTTCCTAATGCTTTTCAGCTCTCTCTAAGCGGTTTAGAGTCAGCGTATTGCGCCCCCAACCACCGGGGTCCTCATTTCTTGGAAGGGTGACACAACCTTGAGCCTGTCAGTATTGAACTCCTGGCAATAGAATAGAATGGAATAGAATGGAATGGAATGGAATAGAATGGAATAGAATGGAATAGAATGGAATAGAATGGAATAGAACGGAACAGAACAGAACAGAACAGAACAGAACAGAATAGAATAGAATAACAGAGTTGGAAAGGACCTGTTGGAAGAAATGTCCTTCCGTTCAGTTCCAAGTGGGGAAAAAGACACTGGAGACATGGAGGCTGCTTGGAAAGATGGTTTTAATGGTGGACAGGACCACATGGCTTGAGCTCATGCTTCAATGTTGGGTGGAGAAGAAGAGAAGGGCTGAGATGCTGAAAGTCCCTGGTTTTGTGCCCTCTCTGGGCTTTTGATCTTGAGCTTGTATTCTGATTGGTTGTCAGACTCCCATGCAGGGGCAACTCTGTAGGCTGTGAGTTCAAGTTGGGTTGAGCCTTGCTTCTTCCCAGGTGCCCTGTGGTGGGATGGGTAAAGGGCTAATGCTATCATGCCTTAACCCCATCACCCTGGAGCTTAAGGGGAGGGATCTTTGTTATGTAGAATAGACAGACCCAGGCTTTTTAATGGCCCATTGACAAAGGGGGGGGGCTATTAAGAGTGAATCTGTTTCCTGCCTAAAAACACGTTTCACTACTTCTGATCCAGGGAAATATAATATTCTGCCTTTTCAGTACTTCCCAGGATATTTCATTTTTCAAGGAGAGGGGTGGGTTTTAACGTCCTACAGAGCCAAGTGGGGAGAGAGACATTGGAAACGTGGAGACCGCCTGGAAAGATGGTTTTAATGGTGGACAGGACCACGGTGGTTTGAAGTTTGAAGCAAAAAAAGGGGAGGAGATGCTGAGAGTGCTCTGGGTTTTATGCCCTTTCTGGGCATAAAACCCAGATTCTGATTGGTTGTCAGGCTCTCAGGAGGCCCTGCAGGGGAACTTTGTAGGTTGTGGGGGGGGGGGGTTGAATTTTTTTTATTGTTTTAATTAAACAAAAACACATAAAAAAAGGAATCATCTTTCATTACATCTTGTAGAAAGCGTATCGATTGGTTACAAATATATTCCGTGCGTTTCTTCCACAATCCTTACATATACTTCATTCAAATCGAATTGTACATTTTAAATCAAGAAAGAAAAAAATTTGTATTTTACTATCCCTGTACCACAATTCTCATTTAAATTACAATTATTCAGACATGTTTTTTTATCCAGAATCATTTATATTTACAGGCACAACCACCTACCGGCATTCATTTGCAATTTCAGTAAATTCTCCAATAACATTACCCCTTTTATGACATATTCTGAAACAGATTCAGTTAAGTAAGATATCTAAGCACTTGGTAGGTTGTGTTTGTATCCCGGGCTTGGTTGAGCCTTGCTGGGTGATGATGTAATGAAGGGTCATTGGGCAATTCCTCCTGTGGCTCTGCCATTTGCCACCTGAGCTAGGTGGATTCGCTTAACGACTGTGTGATTCACCCTTAACACAGTGTTTCTCAACCTTGGCAACTTGAAGATGTCCGGACTTCAACTCCCAGAATACCCCAGCCAGCATTCGCTGGCTGGGGAATTCTGGGAGTTGAAGTCCGGACATCTTCAAGTTGCCAAGGTTGAGAAACACTGCCCTTAACAAGTGCAGGGATTCACTTAACGGCTGGAAGAAAACATTTGTAAAATCAGACACGGCTCACTTAACAACGCTCTTGCTTAGCAATGGAAATTCTGGTCCCAATTGTGGTCGTATGTCGAGGACTATCTGCGTAGTTCTTTCTTTTCGATGGTTCTACCGTCTGGCTGCTGCTTGTCCTCTGCACCGACCCCGATCAATGCGATTGGGTGACTCTTGTGCCTTTGGTTATGCGCTGCTGTTGGGGGGGCTCACAGTTTTTTTCTCTCTTCTGTTTCCCCTTCCCAGGTGGACTCCAGGCCATTGCTGAGCTCCTGCAGGTGGACTATGAGATGCACAAGATGACCAACGACCCCCTCAACCTGGCCCTCAGGCGCTACACAGGCATGGCCTTGACCAACCTCACCTTTGGCGACGTGGTCAACAAGGTGCGATGGGATCCAAGCAGTGGGGGAAATCTAAAAAAAAAAAATCCTACCGGTTCTGTGGCCGTGGCTTGGGGTGTATATGTCATGTGACTGGATGGCTGTAGCTCAGGGGTGGGTTCCTGCCAGTTCTAACCTCTTCTATAGATCTACAGTGCCGTTTAGAACCGGTTCCAGCTCCCTCCCCCCACCGCCCGTCCGCACATCATCAAGATGAAGAGCGAGAGGAGGAATTCTGGGAGTTGAAGTCCACAAGTCTTAAAGCTGTCAAGTTTGAACACCCCTGGGTTTTTTTTTCTAAAGGGTTAGAGGTGCAAGGGTCTTGTAACTTGACAGCTTTAAGACTTGCGTGCTTCAAATGCCAGAGTTTCTGAGCCAACATTTTGGTTGCTAAGCAAGAGCGTTGTTAAGTGAGTTTCACCACATTTTACAAGTTGGCCATGCCCACCCAGTCACATGACTGCCAAGCCACTCCCACCCAGACACATGGCTGGCAAGCCACTCCCACCCGGTCACATAGCCGGCAAGCCACTCCCACAAAGCAGGCCACACCTACAGAAGAGGTTCTAAAAAAATTTGAAACCCACCACTGCCGTAGCTATATAGTCATGTGACTGGGGGGGGGGCTCAAAAGACAGAAACTCACTTTAACAATGTCCTGCTGGAGCAGGGGTTTGGACTAGATGACCTCCAAGTGCCTTCCAGCCCTGGATTGCTGTGCTCTTTCAAGGTATCCTCTGAAGCTGCGTCTTGTGCCAGGTTTGTGGTCCTTCCTCCCTCTCCTTTTTCCCTCCCTCCCTCTCTCTCTCTCGCAGCATCCCACCCCCCGCTTTTTAAAGCATTTTTCCCTGCCTATTTGCCCAAACCAACAAGAAAAAAAACCATTCAACCTTGCCTGCCTGTTCAAAGTTACAACAGCACTAGGCTTGTGACTCTGTAACTTCTTCAGAGGAACATAAAATCAATCCTAAAAAAAAACATCCATCCCTCATTGCTATTCCTTACTCTTTTCTTGCTGTTTAGGCAACGTTATGCTCGCGGCAAAGGTGTATGCAGGCTATCGTGGACCAATTAGCATCCGACAGTGAGGAATTGCACCAGGTATGTTGGGCCACACTGGATGGTCACTGGATCTGCACCCTACCCGTCCTTCTCCAGCAGGCCCAGGGCCGAGATGTCTCCTTCTCTGAGCACCTAAAGAAGGCACCTCAAAGCTGCTTTGACATTGACCTCAGATTCTCTATCTGGCCCATTAGGGAAAATAGCTGCTGAAGGTAGCTTTCATTCTGAAACGCTCCTTGCCCAGAAAAATGTTAAATGTTATTTATTAGATTGAAAGCTCACCTTTTATTTTGGAGCCCAAGGCAGTGCCAACTCCTCCCTCTTCACCGTTGGAAGAAATGTCCATCTGGGTTCAGTTCCAAGTGGGGAAAAAGACACCGGATTCATGGAAGTTGCTTGGAAAGATGGGGGGTTTTTTGGTTTCTTTTTAGATCCATCTTATCTTACAACGGTCCTACTTCTTCTTCCCTCCCTCCCTCTTTCCTTCCCTCGTTTCTTCTCTCCTACTCTCCTTCCTTCCCTCCTTCCTTCCCTCCCTCCTTCCCCCTTCCCTCCTTCCCTCCTTCCTTCCCTCCTTCTCTCCTTTCTTCTCTCCTTCTCTCCTTCCTTTCCCTTCCTTTCCTCCTTCCTTCCCCCCTTCCTTCTCTCCTACATTCCCTCCTTCCTTCCCTCCTTTCTTCTCTCCTTCTCTCCTTCCTTCCCACCTCCCTTCCCTCCTTGCTTCCCTCCCTCCTTCCCTCCCTCCTTCCTACCCCCTTTCTTCTCTTTCTTCTCTCCTTCCTTCCTTCCTCCTCTCCTTTCCCTTCTCTCCTTCCCCTTCCTCCCCTTTACCCTTGGAAAGATGGTTTTAATGGTGGACAGGATCACATGCCTTGAAGATGTTGGGTGAAGGGGAAAAAAGAGGGAGAGATGCTGAGAGTGCCTGGGTTTTATACCCTCTCTGGGCTTTTG
Organism: Thamnophis sirtalis; assembly: GCF_051295495.1. Classification (NCBI taxonomy): domain Eukaryota; kingdom Metazoa; phylum Chordata; class Lepidosauria; order Squamata; family Natricidae; genus Thamnophis; species Thamnophis sirtalis. The sequence goes on along the minus strand of NW_028261381.1, from coordinate 169,757,473 downwards.
AATTTGAGCTTGCATTCTGATTGGCTGCCAGACTCCCATGGGGCCATGCAGGGGCAACTCTGTAGGCTCTCCTGAGTCCAAGGCTTGGTTGAGTCTTGCTGGGTGATGTAATCTTCCCAGGGGCCACGTGGTGAGATGGGTAGAGGGCTAATCCTATCGTGTCCTGAGGGCCATGTCTTCATCCCATCACCCTGGAGCTGAAGGTGGGGTGCAGGGAGCTGCAGGAAACTGCTTTGTCTTTAAAACATGTTTCTCCTTTTCTCATCCAGGGAAACGTAATATTTCTGCCTTCTTAATATTTCCTAGACTATTTCATTCTTCTAGGAGAGGGATGGATACTAACTTCCCACATCACATAACCATGAAGTTAGTTGAGCTGTAAGTGAGGAATTGGTGCAAAATCGGCTTCAAATTCAATGTTTTTCAACTTTGGCAACTTTTAAGATGTGTGGGACTTCAATTCCCAGCATTCCCCAGCCAGCCATGCGGGCATTTTATGCCCTTCTCCTCCCCAGGCCACATCTGGCCCTTTGGCTGTCCCTATCCAGCCCGCGTGGATTTCTTTTATTTTGAAGGCGACTGCTTTTTTTATTTTTCCATTTACCTATTTCCGTGCATGTCAATGGAGATTCTCAGTCATCCAAGTTATGGTTGTCCCAAAGGTGCTTTTTCAAGGGACAACTGGACTTTCTTTTTGTTTTCCTTGGATGAGAAGCGAAAAATCTTCAAAGAAAGCCTAGTTGCCTCTCGAAAAAGCATCTTGGGGACATATTTGCGTGCCTGCATATCGACACACCTTCACAGCCCTATTGTTCTGACCTAGGCTTCCCCAAAAAGTACGAAGCAGATTCTTGGTCCCGACAAAACCCCTTTTATTAAACGAATGTGAATTCGTCTCATTCACGTTCAGCAAAGGTCTGGTAAACAGTCTTCCAAAGATGAAGTTATGACCAAAGACCTTATCTATCTTGGAAAGCTGCCATGTTTTCAGTAGTAGCTCCGACCCTTTGGAACGATCTCCCCGTGGAGATTCGTACCCTCACCACCCTCCAGACCTTCCGCGCAGCCCTCAAGACCTGGCTATCCCGTCAGGCCTGGGGATAAAGATCGTAATCTGCCCCCACCCGAATGATGAATGTTGTGTTTTATTTTTACTTGCACTGTTTTCATGTTTATTGTTTTATTGTCTTGTATCCTCTTCCCTATAAATTGTAAGCCGCCCTGAGTCCCCTCAGGGAAAAGGGCGGCCTATAAATAATAAACTAAACTAAACTAAACTAAACTAAACAAACTAAACTAAACTAAACTAAACTAAACTAAACTAAACTAAACTAAACTAAACTAAACTAAACTAAACTAAACTAAACTAAACTAAACTAAACTAAACTAAACTAAACTAAACTAAATATTTTCCAAATGAGGTGCTGTGCAAGGAAAGACTGGGCACAGAGTCTCTGAGATTCACGGACAGATCTTCACACTCCTGAAACGAACGAACGAACCAATGAATGGTTTCCTGCACTCCCCTTTTGCTCCTCTTTTATTCCCTATGGGAGGGGCCATTCACCGTCCACCTGTGGCTTTACTCCCAAGTCGACCCTGATTGCTGAGCTGTTCTTTTCTTCTGGCAGCTCTGCGCATGCGCACACTGGGAACAGGCTCCAGCTGTTCCTCCGCCTCACTGCTGTCTTGCTCCAAAGGAAGCTGAGAACAGCCAGACAGCCTTGGCCCCCTCTGTGCCTCAGACGCAGAGCCCTCGTCCAAGCCTTCCCCAGCCTCCAGGACTGGCCCATGTTCTTCCCCAACCTCCTCACTCTCCGACTCTGCTGCCAGCTCCACTGGCTGCTGGCGGGCCACAACACCTATTAGCTTTGGTCCGCCACAACAGTTCTAGTTTTTCTTGTGACCCCTTAGAAAAAATTAATTGCCCACTCTTTTTTTTTCTTAGGTGGTATCCAGCATCCTACGCAATCTCTCATGGCGAGCTGATATGAACAGCAAGAAAGTCTTGCGAGAAGTGGGCAGTGTCTCAGCGCTGATGCAGTGTGCCTTACGGGCCAGCAAGGTAAGATAGAAGAGGTAGAATCGACAGCCAACTCTAAAGCTAAAGTAACGTCATCCCTGATGGACGCACAAAATGGGCAATAGCCCTCCTGGCCATAGCTCCTACCAGCAGGAGCCACAAGCCTAGATGGACCTCCAACCCATCAAGAGTCAAATCTGGGCCTGTCTTTGTCAGAAATCACATCCGGAAAGCACACACAGATAACTGATTCAGCAGGATTCATGAACTTCTTTATACACATAACAACACATAAGTAAATGTGCAATACCAATAGTGGATTCTCCAACGTGGTTAGTAGTTATAGGCGAAACACAGGCAGTTGAGAGATCAGTTGAGTTTCCATTCAGAGTTTAATACAGACAAGACCAGACTAGATTAATTCTCTTGCACAGACTCAGAGCTACATAGATAAGCCACACCCAGGCTCCAAGCCATCTGGCATGGCTCTCAGTCATCAAATAGTTCCCATTGGCTGACCCAGTTGCCATGCTTATTATACATTGGCTGACCTTGTTACCATGTCCTATTCCAGCCAGTCCCCAATGGCTGACCTGTGGCTATGTCCTATTCCAGTTCATGAACATTCTGACGGTCTTGGAATGAGTAGGCTTCGAAAATAACCCTAACTCTGTTTTGTTGCCTACATTAGGATTGATTGACGCTTATTTATCGTAAGGCATGTTCACATTACGTTTCAGTAAAAAGGAACAGTAAAATACGAAACATAGAATATACAATCTGAAATCTTCACAGGGAGATTACAAACGTATATGCAAATATATATATTTTTTTACCTCATTGGTCGTAGCCGAGAATTCAGCGAAAATCTCCATTATTGGTTTTGTTTTGACACATAGCCACTATGTGTTGGATAGTTTGGTTTTCGGCTCCACAGTCACAATTCGGTGATGGTATTTTGCCCCACTGAATAGAGGACATCGGGGTATCTACCATGGCCAGTGCGATTTTGGTTCAGTGTGGTCCATATCACATGGGGCTGGTCAAATCCGGGTAGTTTTTTTCCAAGAGGCAAGGCAAACTTCTTTGACACTGGGGGGGGGGGGGGGGACAGTGTTGTTTCCACATGTTGTGAGTGTCAAAATCATCTTTTGCAACTGCTTTAGGCCAGGGGTGTCAAACTCGATTTCATTGAGGGCCGCATCAGGGTCAGGTTTGACCTCAGGGGGGCAGGGGGCATGACCAGGGTGGGCACAGCCAGCTGGCCGTCACTTGTGTTGGGGGTGCCTGTGGTGGCCCGAGCACTCTGCCAGCAAAAACGGACCTCGGGAAGGCCGCCTCAGCTCCCTTTTCACTTGCAGAAGTACCATGGGCCAGTCCTTTGCTGTTTCCAGGGTGGCCCTGTGCGCCAGATCTACCAAATTTTTCGGAGTATAAGATGCACCTTTTTCAGGAGAGGAGGAAGGAAGGAAGGAGGGAAGAAAGAGAAGAAAGGGGGGTAGGAAGGAGGGAGGGAAGGAGGGAGGGAAGCAAGGAGGGAAGGAAGGAGAGAAGGAGAAAAGGAAGGAGAGAAGGAGAGAAGGAAGGAGGGAAGGAAGGAGGGAATGTAGGAGAGAGGAAGGGGGGAAGGAAGGAGGAAAGGAAGGGGGAAAGGAAGGAGAGAAGGAGAAAAGAAAGGAGGGAAGGAAGGAAGGAGGGAAGGAAGGAGGGAAGGAGAGAAGGGGGAAGGGGAAGGAGGGAGGGAAGGAAGGAGGGAAGGAAGGGGAGTAGGAGAGAAGAAATGAGGGAAGGAAAGAGGGAGGGAGGGAAGAAGAAGTAGGACTTGTAAGATAAGATGGATCTATGGGATGTTAAGAAAGCAATCTTCAAGTATATTGTCAACTGTAGGGAAAAATTGTTATAAATACATATTATTAATAACAGTTATGAGATCATATAATTGTGAATGTATATATGAAATTTAAAAAAAAAGATGCACCTTTTTCCTCCAAAAAAGAGGGTGAAAATCTGGGTGCGTCTTATACACTGAATACAACATTTTTGGCTTACCGAAACCCCACCCCTTTGCAAAAATGGGCGTGTAGAGGTTTTGAGAGGCTTGCAAAGTGCTCCTGTGGACTGGGGAGGGCAAAAATGAGTAAAAAAGGACCATTCCCCCCCACAGCCCCCAGGAGCACTCTACAAGTCTCCCAAACCCTCTGCATGCCCCCTTTTCTTGCCAAAAACGGCCCATTTTGTGAAAAACGGGCCATTTTTTGCTCATTTTTGCGCCCCCCCAGGCCCCAGGAGCACTCTACAAGCCTCCCAAACCCTCTGCATGCCACCACCACCACCACCACTCATTTTTTTTTGCAAAAAAACTGAGATGTGCAGAGGGTTTGGGAGGCCTGCAGAGTGCAAACCTTTTAAAAAAAATTTACCACTTCAAAATCATGGTGCATCCTATACTCCGGTGCATCTTATAGTCCGAAAAATACGGTCAGCATCCCGCAGGTTGGATCTGGCCTGTGGGCCTTGAGTTTGACACCCCTGTTTTAGCAATACAGGTGGCTGGCTACCTGTTTCGCCCCAAGCAGGCTACGTTGCTCAGTGTTGGCACTTGGGAATTATCAATCACCTTCCATTTTTCTTGGAAGAGAACCTTTTTATTTTATTATTTTTTTGGTCTTTCCCCCCTACACTAGGAATCCACCCTGAAGAGCGTCCTCAGTGCCTTGTGGAATCTCTCAGCTCACAGCACTGAGAATAAAACCGCCATCTGTATGGTGGAAGGAGCGCTTGGCTTCCTAGTGAGCACCCTCACCTACAAGTGCCAGAGTAACTCTCTCGCCATCATTGAAAGTGGAGGTGGGATCCTAAGGAACGTCTCCAGCCTCATTGCTACCAGAGAAGACTACCGGTTAGTAATCTCCGTTTTCCTCCTCGTTCCGGTAGCTAACCTTTGCAGCCAGAATCATCTTCCTTCCCCCATCAGTACAACGGTACCTTGGTACTCGATTGCTTTGAAACTCATCGAATTTGGTTCTCAACGCACTTCGATGTGAACATTTTTGTCCCTGCACTCACCATTCGTTTGGTACTCAAAGAACAAGCTAGAACCGTGATGGCGAACCAATGGCACTTCTACCACCTGTGGCAGACGGAGTCATATCTGCCGGCACGCAAGCCGTCAGCTCCTGTGTGCATGCGCACGCCAGCCAGCTGATTTTCGGCCTTTCACAGGGCCGGGAGGAGGCTGTATTCACCCTTCCCAGGCTTCAGGAAAACTTCCGGAGCCTGGGGAGGGCGAAAACAGCCTTCTCAGCCCCCCCTCAGTTGGAGGCGCATGGGGGCGGAGCATGGGGGGTTGTGCATGTGAGGGCATGCGCTTTGCATTATGGGTTCTGGCATGCGTGCATGCGCACACCCGCATTTTTGGCACCCAGCAACCAAAATGTTAGCCATCACTGAGCTGGGACTTGTCAGTGATGGTTCCACCACCAAACCGCGGTAGACGAAAGCGCGCTCGACGAAAGCGCGTACGTGACGTCATCACAGCGCGACGAAAACATCGCGCTGTGAGCGGTAAATTTAAAATTAAAGCGAAAACCTTACCCTAACCCCCCCAAACCTAACCCTAAACCTAACCCTAAACCTAACCCTTAACCTAACGCTAAACCTAACGCTAACCCTTAACCTAACGCTAAACCTAACCCTAACCCTAACGCTTAACGTAACCCTAACCCTAACCCTAACCCTTAACCTAACCCTAACCCTAACCCTAACCCTAAACCTAACCCTTACCTTTATGTGAATCGGCTTGCTTTAATTTTATTTTAATTTCAATTTAATTTATTTTTAATTTTTTTCGTCGCGCTGCTGATGACGTCAGGTACGCGCTTTCGTCGAGCGTGCTTTTGTCTACCGCGGTTTTGACGGGTCACGGTCAGTGATAGCTACGCCTTCTTTGTTTTCCTCTGGGATCTGCACTGATTTTTAAAAAAAAATATTTATTTTTGTTACACAATAAAAATTCTTTTGTGAACAGGGTGCTGTCTGAATTCCCCCTTTAACATCCCCACCAAAAGACATAATTCATTTTTCATTATATTTCCATCATTTCCAATTTTAGACGTGTTACTTTTCTTCTATTTTCCAATTTCTAGTTTTTAACATGTACAAACAATATAATTTCTCTTTCTCTTTCAAAATAAAACAATTGATCTCCCCCCATCTATTTTCCATTAACGATATGAATCTTCAAGTTTCAAATTTCAAGTTTCATATCATCAACATAACATAATTATGAACAGCTTGAAGGTTCTTAATATAATTCCCACACATTCTAATTAAAACATAAGAGTGTTTTCACCCTGTTAACAATATTTCTTTCTACTGGATCATATCATTCTGCTATTCTCCTCTTTCTAAATTTTCTTTTCTCTTTTTCTTCTTTTTATGTGGATCTGCCCTGATTTTATCTTACCCTCAATCTACTCTTTCCTTAGGCAAACTCTGAGGGATCATAACTGCCTTCAAACTCTCCTCCAGCACCTCAAGTCCCACAGCCTGACCATCGTCAGCAACGCCTGTGGCACTCTCTGGAACCTCTCTGCCCGCAGCCCCAAAGACCAAGAACTCCTGTGGGACCTGGGGGCGGTCAGCATGCTCCGGAATCTCGTCCACTCCAAGCACAAGATGATCGCCATGGGCAGCACCGCAGCCCTCCGCAACCTCCTTGCCAACCGGCCACTCAAGTATAAAGATGCCATGGTCATCTCGCCAGGTTCTTGCATGCCCTCCCTGTATATGCGCAAACAGAAGGCCTTGGAGGCCGAACTGGATGCCCAGCACTTGGCTGAAACTTTTGACACCATGGAGAAGCAGACGATGAAGAAGCAGAGCGTCGCCAAGAAACCCATGCGTCACATGGATAGCTTGGCCAAGGACTACGCGTCTGATTCGGGTTGTTTTGATGACGATGAGGTGCCCAACGTCTCCAGCAGTACGGAGACCGGAAATGCGTCGGTTCTCTCCATGTTCCTAAATTCATCCTTCCTCCAAAGTCAAACTTTGTCAAGAACAGTTTCCCAAAAAAGGGGCCCGGAACCGGAGAAAGATCCCAGCGGGAAGTCCACGGAAGCCAAGAAGGCCTCCCCGCTCCTCGTGTCCCAGGACAACGACGTCTCCGTAGTGGCTGAGAAATTGGCCAACAAGATCACGACGACCGTGGCCAAGATAGATAAGTTGGTGGAAGACATAACCACTCTTCACACCTCCTCTGACGACAGCTTCAGCCTCAGCTCTGAAGACCACTGCCTTGACTGGCAATATGGCCTGGATGAAGTCCATGAGGCCCGTGCCCAGTCTTGCTCTCCGTGCCGACTCTCGGACACCAGCGGCATTATGAAGCGCGAAAGTCTGAGCCGGGCTCACACCCTCCTGAGGCTGAAGAATGCTTACACGAGCTTATCCAACGACAGCCTCAACAGCGGAAGCACCAGTGACGGCTACTGCCCGAAGGAACACATGAGGCCATGTACCCGGACCACCTTCTTGGACTTTAAAGATGAACTACACCGGTATCAGAAACGGCCCAGCCGTCTTGACTTGAAGAACATCTTGTTGAATAGGCCAGAAAAGATGGAACTGCCCGAGAAGAGACAGCCAGAATCCAACGTGATGGCGGAGAAACCAGAAAAGGAGACACTGCTTGAAAAAGCCAAGGTGACAAGGCTTCCACCCAACCCTGATGTTGCTGAGAAGGAAACTGAATGCAAGAAGAAAGAGGGAGGCAGACAGCTAGATCCTGATCCCAAAGTCCACACGATCAAACTCTCCCCATCCTATCAGCACGTGCCCTTCCTAGAGAACAACGCCATAGCATCTGGGACGACGGGGGTCTTGGCAACTAGCTCTTACTACCCCAGTTTATCCATGAAAACCACAGATCATCTGAACAAGGTTCCAGAGAAACTGACCGCAGCAGAACCAGCGAAACAAGAACGGCTGCAGAAATACTCGATGGAAGAGATGCCCATTTGCTTCTCCCGATGCAGTTCCCTGTCTTCTATCTCCTCCGCCGACGGGCAGAGCCACAGTGAGAACGAGATGGACACGGATTCCTCTCTGGAGATCATCGAGGTGGAAGAAGTGGAGGAAGCTCAGAAGAACAATCAAGAGAAGAAGGCAAAGCAGGAGGTGGAGCCCCTCAACTCATCTTCCCAACCCATCGCTATCCCCTTCCCGAACAAAGAGAAAATGTTTCTTAGAGGAGCGTCGCCGTCTCGCCACGACGACCTGACCCCTTCCAGCTCATCTGAAAACTACATCCAGGAGACTCCTTTGGTGATGAGTCGCTGCAGTTCGGTCAGTTCTCTGGGCAGTTTTGAGAGCCCGTCCATCGCCAGCTCGATCCAGAGTGAACCCTGCAGTGAGATGATTAGCGGTACAGTCAGTCCAAGTGAGCTCCCGGATAGCCCTGGGCAAACAATGCCTCCAAGCCGCAGCAAAACACCTCTGTTCGAACTCAACAGCCAGCCAGAGAAGGAGGCCAGCCCGTTCAACATCCAGTGGGAGAACAATGTCAAGAAATTTATGGACATCACGGATTTTAAGGAGCGTTTCCAGATGCCCCAAGACCTCGACTCCATGGTCTACTTCACGGTGGAGAAACCCAATGAGAACTTCTCGTGCGCCTCCAGCTTGAGCGCATTGCCCCTCCACGAACATTACATCCAGAAGGACGTTGAGTTGAAACTCATCCCGCCATTCCCAGAAAGGAGCGGGTTGAACTTCATGACGCATGAGAAGAGAGACGACGAACGGGCCATCGAGGGCCAAAGGAAACTGGAGTGCCTTGAGTTGACCTCTGATGAGGATATTGAAATTCTGAGGGAGTGCATCAATTCGGCCATGCCGCCCCGTTTCCGGAAGATCAGGACATCCCTTGTCTCGGGCCTCCCGGGCCAAGTCCTAAACCCTCAGTCAAAGAAGTCAATGCAGCTTCCAGTCTACATGTTGGTTCCTGCCAATTCCCACTTGAGCATCCCCAAGCACAGGTGGGCCACGGTCACCAGACCCAACAAGGACTACCTGGGCAACGAGGATTCCTTCACGGACTCAGCAGAAGGAACCCCCGTCAACTTCTCCAGCGCTGCTTCGTTGAGCGATGAGACCCTTCAGTACCCTATGAAAGACGAGGGGGATTCCCGGCATTGCTCTGGAAAACGAAAGGAAGTAACGGGGGTTCCGATGGGGGGGCTCCAGAGGGAGATCCGCCAGCTTGAACAAAGCAGCTGCCGGATTGGAAGAATCACTTCCAGTCATTCCACACCAACCAAAATGGCCTCCTCCTCTAAGTATAAAACTGGATCGAATCACACCAGCCCACTCCGTGCAACCCGGGCCCAATCGGCCGAGTCCAGGAGAGGAAACATTCCCCTCAGGAACCTAGAATTGACTTTCTTGAGGCAAGGTAGCCCGAGGGCAAGTTCTGAGGGCAACCGTTCCAAGAAGAAGGAGGAGCCTCGGGAGAACAGCAGCCATGACAGTGACGGGGCCTTCCCATCCTTCTGCCACACCACACCAACCGAAGAGGCCGTCTACTGCTTCTATGAGAATGACTCCGATGACCTGGTGGAGTTAGGCATGAAGAACTCGCCCAAGAGAAAGCCCAACCTGGCTGGCAAAGGTCAAAGCAAAGAATGCTGGGCTAAGAAAGAACCTGAGCTAAATTCCAGTCAGCAGCTTCATGCTAAAAACAAGATGGCGCCCCATCTCCGCAGCAACCTGATTGCAGACGAGACGCCACCATGTTACTCTCTCAGTTCCTCCCTAAGTTCCCTGAGCGATCTCGAACTCTATGGGACTGGAGAAAGGATGCAGATGTCCAAGATCAGAGCTAACCGCCAACTGACCATGAACCGTCGGCAGGGGACGAGAGCCGCCGTGTCCAAAGGGAGGGACAGCTCCGCCAGTTCCCTCAGTTACAATTCAGACAATGACCTCCTGCAGAAGGGCCTCGGCTCGAGCGGGCCCAAGAGGAGACGCCATTCAGCCAAAAGGAGGAACGCGGAGAAGGAGCAGAAGGGTCTCAAGTCTAAGGAATGGAAGCCCGAGGGCTTTCCTGATGAAATCGCTTCTGAAAAAGGTTCAGATCTGGATAGCGTTGACTGGAAAGCCATCCAGGAAGGGGCTAACTCCATTGTTACTTGGCTGCACCAAGCTACTTCTTCTATCGGCAAGGAGACGTCCTCGGAATCGGACTCCATTTTGTCTTTTATGTCTGGCCTTTCGGCAAGTTCTGCTTTACAGCTGAGTTTGGACAGAAGAGACAAGACCCGGGGCAGGAAAGGCCTCACTGGTGGTGTGGAGAAGAAAAACCTCCCCAAATCTTTCCAACATGGCAAGAATCTGAATGAAACGAGAGGGGCCGGCAGCAGGAATAAGACGGAGAAAAACGTAGGCCAGCAGAAACCACTGAGCAACATCCCCGTCGTCTTCCGAGGCAGGACGGTGATCTACATGCCTGATGCGGCCAAGGAATCCCCAGTGCAGAGTTCCAGGTCCACCCCAAAGAAAACGGGAGGGCCCACTAAGCAGGAAATTCCCGAGAAAACTCTGAATCTCAACCAACCGAGATCCAGGAGTCTTCACCGGCCTGGGAAGATCTCAGAAATGGTGGAATTGATGTTGCCCAAAAGAAGTGCAACTCCGCCCGCCAGGATGAACAGAGCACCGTCGTCCGGATCCTCCAGAACGTCCACGCCGTCCCAACCCAACCCAAAGAAACTCACATCACCATCGCAGCAACCCGGCAGACAGACGCCGTCACGTGAAGCTGGAAAGACCAGTGGAAGCACCACACCCGTTGGCCCTGCCCCCAAACCGGTCCAGAAGTCCCCTGTGTCTAAGCAACACAAGACCCAGAAATCGCCTGTCCGCATCCCTTTCATGCAGAAGCCCGTTAAGAAGACGCTTCCGATGAGGAACACCATGCCTACACTGGAGGAACGAGGAGGAAATTGCAGCAGCGAGCTAAGGGCTAAGGTCAACGGGAAAGGTATTCTCCAGGCCAACCGCCTTAATTTGATGCGCATGTCCTCAGCGAGATCCCTCAGCAGTGACTCCCACCAGTCGGGCTTCCTACGGCAGCTGACGTTCATCAAGGAGTCCCCGAGTCTTCGCATGAGGCAACGCTCCGAGGTCTCATCTTCCGAGCCTTTGTCTTCACTCTCTCAGGGTGCCTCGCCACGGAGAGGCCGCCTCGGCCTGCCGACCGTTTTCCTCTGCTCTTCCAGGTGCGATGATCTCAAAGTGGACAAGCCAACTGGGTCCAGCCAACGTCCTGTCATTTCCCGCACGCCCCTTCTCAGCCAGAGCCCCTCTGCAGGAGTCCCCACAAGGCCGCCCCGCAGGACGAGCTCAGAAAGCCCCTCCCGACTTCCTCTCAAGTCCAATAACGTTCCTCCCGAGCCTTTCAAGCGTTATTCGTCCTCTCCTCAAATCAACATCATCAAGAGGGCCGCCAGCCCTGCTTCTACTCCATCGGACAGCCCTGAGCCCTCAAGTGGGAGGAAGAAGAACGAGGAGGTCTCAAAACTACCGGTGATCCCTCCTGCAGAAAAAGGCACTGAAAATCAACAGCGTCAGCGGCCACAACAACAACCACAGCCGCAGCAGCCACCACCACAGCCACAGCCACAGCAGCCACAGCCACCGCAGCAGCCGGCAATGGTGAAAGGGACCTGGAAGAGGATCCGTGACGAGGACATACCCCACATTCTGAAGAGCACCCTTCCTTCGACGGCGTTGCCCCTGGTTAGCGCTTGGCGGGAAGAAGAGAGCGATCAGACGCCCGGAGTCCTCCAGCCGAAGACGAGTGATGCGGTTGTGCAGACGGAAGACTTCTCCACTACAAAGACTAATTCCAGCACCTCCCCTACGCTGGAGAGCCAGAAGGCCGTCCAGATCCCACCCGACAGCTACGAAGGAGACGGATTTGCTCTCGCGAAGGCCACCACCGCGTCCATCTCCTTTACTCACGAAGGGTCAGTCAGCTCTCTTGGGAATTTCCCTTCCAGCAGGCACAGCTCCCCAAGCCGGGCTGCTCGGGTGACCCCGTTTAATTACACCCCCAGCCCAATGGTGGAGCCCACAGTCAAAGAGAAGCAGGTGGAGAAAACACAAGTTTGACAGCCTTCCAGGTTGGACTGACAAAGTACTGGAATGTTCCTAGCTAGCCACCAAGATATATACATATAAAACAAAAAAACCAAGCTTGGATGTATTCATTTTTTAAGAAGTTACATTTGTCGTTTTACCCGCAACGACCCCCATTCTTAACCAAACAAGGAAGGCTGTACGAGCGTTTCTTATGCACACAAGACTCGCTTCTTGTGAGACATACAAAAGACTACACACAGGAACAAAACGCACAGGTAGATCCTCGACTTACAACCACAACTGGGGCCGGATTTTCCGTTGCTAAGCAAAGCGGGTGTTAAGTTAGTCGCACCTGACTTTATGCCTTTTTTTTTTTTTGCCCCGGTTAAAAAAAATGACTGAAATTGTGAAGTGAATCGCATGGTTGTTAAGCAAATCTGGCTTCCCCCCATTGACTTGGCTTGTCGGGATCTAGCTGGGAAGGTTGCAAAGGATGATCAAAGCCTGGGCTGCCAAGCATTCAAATTCTGATCACATGACCACGGGGGAGGCGGGGGGGATGCAGCCACAAATTGTTAAGTACAAGGACCGGTTGCACAACCACTCTTTTTCAGTGCCGTTGTAACTTTGAACAGTCGCTAAAGAAACGACTGAGCCGAGGTGGCGCAGTGGTTAAACGCAGCACTGCAGGCTACTTCAGCTGACTGCAGTTCTGCAGTTTGGCTGTTCAAATCTCACCGGCTCAGGGTTGACTCAGCCTTCCATCCTTCCGAGGTGGGTAAAATGAGGACCCGGATTGTTGTTGGGGGGCGATATGCTGACTCTGTAAACCGCTTAGAGAGGGCTGAAAGCCCTATGAAGCGGTATATAAGTCTAACTGCTATTGCTATTGCTATTGGTTGTAAGTTGAGGACAGCCTGCATTTTTCTTTCCTTCTTTGCAAGGGACATTTTGGAATGAGTGGAGGGTTGCAAAAAAAAAAATGAGACCACCCCCAACCCCAACAGCTCTCGCCCTTGGCAGGAGTGGGTTACAAACTGACCTTTCGGAATTATTTGAGTGGGGTCAACTGCTATAAAGGAGCATTTTTTTCCTTCATCCTTGTGCAAAGAAGTAGAAATTTGAAGGCGAGTTTTTTTTCCAACCACCCAGCGTTGAACTTCCTGTAAAAATTTGGAAGGGCATTTCTGGATATCTCGTGTATTGGAAGGACAGGCTTCAGGATTGCAGTCCCCAAAATCCACCACCACCAAATCCATTATCTGCCTTGAAAAGTCAAGGCAACCTTGAAGTGACGCTCTGTTTTGGAAGTTGAGGGGGGGCTTCCTCCATCATTGACAAAAGGCCTACCTGAAGCTGACCAAAAGAGCAGATGTGAATACAGCAGTGTACAAAATTCACCTGCTTCATCTAAGGACAGTTTAGTTTAGCCCAACATTCAGAATCACCCACCTTTTTTACGTTGCACAGGACTCTACAGGTAGCTCTCGACTTATGGCCACCGTTGAGCCCAAAATTTCTGTTGCTAAGCAAGACGGATATTCAATGAGTTCCCCCCCCCTCCCCATTTTACAACCTTCCTTGCCACAGTTGTCAAGTGGGTCACTGCTGTGTTAAGTCAGAGACTCAGTTGTTAAGCGAATCTGGCTTCCCCATTGACTGTCAGAAGATCGCAAAAGGGGATCGCGTGACCCCGGGACACTGCAACCGTCATAAATAGGAGTCAGTTGAATTTTGATCACGTGACCATAGAGGATACTGCATCAGTTGTCAAGTGGGGGAAAACGGTCATCCGTCCCTTTTTCGTAGCGTTGAACGGTCGCTAAACGAACTTTTGTAATAGGTAACTTTCGAGAACTTACCTGTAACGAAGACCACGAAATGGCATTCTTGAAGGGGTCCATCAACAGGCTTCCATCTCAGGTTGAGACTATTTCTAGATCATCTTCTGCCAAACCTGCTTCCCCCTTTCGCTCCGTCTTTGGATCCAGCCACCCAACTTGAGAATCCACATCGCCAAGGATCCACCCTGGATTATCCAAAGGCTGGCCAGGTCCACACATCAAAGCCTGCTCAGGATCCCCCTACGTTAACTGCCAGTTTCTCTCCACCTGGAACTCTTCTCTTCCCCGAGTCTGTTGAAAGAAAATCCTCTGGGCATTAGAGGAAAACTTAAACCGCAACTGTTCATTAAAGTAATAAACCACAACGCTTCGTGGAGGGAGGAAGAGAAAAGAGACTGAAAGAGAGACGGAAAACTTCAAAACTCAGCTGCATGCTTTAGATTGCAATTTGGATGTGCAGCTGTTGGAAGGAAGATCTCTTGGGAACGCCGAGAGGCTGATTTTTGAGCAGACATGTCGAGAATTGCACTATTAGTTTTAATATGTGGGCATCGGTGCCACCCCCTCTCCCCTTGATTAAAATCCAGATATCCTCAGCTATTTATTGGGGGTGGGAAGTGGGAGGAGGGAGGGAGGGAAGGAAGGAAGGACGGAGAGGCGTTTTATGCATCTGAGAGGGAATATTTGGTGGGAGAAATTTATACATCGGCGAAAAAGGGGGGAAAAAATCCCAGAAGAACGAAGGGCAGACCTAGATGGAGGAATTGGAATCTTGGGACTGTGAATAATACATCATCTGTAATACTTTGCTGTGCCTCGAATTACAGCCGTTAATTAATTAATCTGCTAATGACTAATCTCTCTTTCTGTGGATGCTGGGTGGTGTTTTTTCGGCGGGGAGAGACACATAATGGCATCTTAGCACCTTTGCATTCTATAGGCAAATCCGGATTTTGGGAGGGGTTTGGAGGGATTTTCAAGGAGGTGTAAGATGGTGGAAATGTTTGGGAGAGGTGATAAGAGGCAGATGTAAAAAAAAAAAAGCTGTAACTTGTGGTCAGACATGTTTCTATTTGCAAATCAGTGTAAGTAAGGTTCTACATTTCCATCTACAGTTCTACAAAGTAAGGTTCTGCATTTAGGCAAGAAGAACAAAATGCACAAGTATAGTATATGTGGTGCTTTGCTCAGCAGTAATAACTGTGAGAGGGATGTTGGAGTCCTAGTGGACAACCATTTAAATAAGAGCCAGCCGTGTGCAGCAGCTGCCAAAAAAGCCAATACAGTTCTAGGCTGCATAAACAGAGGGATAGAATCAAGATCACGTGAAGTGTTAATACCACTTTATAAGGCCTTGGTAAGGCCACACTTGGTATACGGCATTCAGTTTTGGTTGCTATGATGTAGAAAAGATGTGGAGACTCAAGAAAGAGTGCAGAGAAGAGCAACAAAGATGATTAGGGGACTGGAGGCTAAAACATATGAAGAATGGTTGCAGGAACTGGGTATGTCTAATGTTTAATGAAAAGAAGGACTTGGGGAGACATGATATCAGTCTTCCAATATCTCAGGGGCTGCCACAAAGAAGAGGGAGCCAAGCTATTCTCCAAAGCACCCAAAGAAAAGGTGCTATTCAAAGGGAAATGTCCCATTAATTTTTCTTCTGAATCAATAAAACCATAAAATACACCTCAAACTGCATTTTTTTAAAATTGCCAGTGACTTCAACTAATCAGATTTTAAGGTCAAAGAAGGAAAAAAGGATTCCCCAGCATAGCTGGCTGCAGAATTCTGGGAGTTGAAGTCCACCCATCTTAAAGTTGCCAAAGTTGAGAAAAACGGAGGTCGTGTATCCTGTAGTAAGCATGGGAGTTGGACTTGATGATCTTTTAGGTCCCTTCCAACAGTGTGATTGGGCAACCTGCAGCTCTGCCTCCTCTGCACACATAGATTCAGAGAATGAAAGGCGCTGTTTTCCACCACTTTATTTCATTACTTTACATATGACATTTATAACTAGCCCTGATGAGATTATCTCATTTGGGTAACGAGTTGTCTGCAAGAAAACAACTAAGCTCAGACAGCACCAAAGACACCTCATTTGTAACTCACTTTCTCTAATCTACATAGTGTTTCTTACTCTTACTTTTATCCACAACAATTTTGTGGGGCAGGTTTGGCTGAAAGGGAGGGATTACTCCGAAATCAGTCAGTGAGCTTCCGAGCTGCAGCGGGATGAGAACCCAGGTCTCCCAGCCTACTCCCTTCTCCTTTAAACCTGATTAGCTCTTGGGCTAAGAGGGAAGGACCACCGCAGTATCAGCCAATGAGCATCTGTGGTTGAGGCGGGACTAAAAATGGGATCTTCCCACTTCTAGTCTATGGTAGCATAAAGATAAAGGTTCCCCTTCCCGACTCTAGGGGGCTCATCTCCGTTTCAAAGCCGAAGAGCCAGCGCTGTCCGTGGTCATGTGGCCAGCATGACTAAACGCCGAAGGTGGTTCCTATTTTTCTACTTGCATTTTTACATGCCTTCGAACTGCTACGTTGGCAGAAGCTGGGACAAGTAACGGGAGCTCACTCCATTACGTGGCACTAGGGATTCGAACCGCCAAACTGCCAACCTTTCTGATCGACAAGCTCATCGTCTTAGCCACTGAGCCACTGCATTCCTATGGTAGCATCTTCTCCCCTAGTCCCCAATGGCCATCTTACTCTCTACAGGTAGTCCTCAACATATGACCATAATGGAACCTGCCCATTATGGTCATAAGTCACAATGGCAAATTTCATGATTTTTTTTAGCTGTCATTAAGCAAACACATTTGTTCATTTGTTCATTTATTTGACATTTATAGGCCGCCCTTTTCCCTGAGGGGACTCAGGGCGGCTTACAATTAATAGGAAGGGAGTGCAAGACAAAACACAAGAAAAAAATATGAATAAAAAAAAATAATAAACCAGTAAAACACAACATTCATTCAGCATTCGGGTGGGGCGAGGTTAGGGTCTTATCCCCAGGCCTGATGGGATAGCCAGATCTTGAGGGCTGTGCGGAAGGTCTGGACGGTGGTGAGGGTGCGAATCTCCACGAGGAGATCGTTCCAAATGGTCGGAGCTGCAACCGAGAAGGCTCTCCTCCGTGTAGTCACCAGTCGGCACTGACTGGCGGATGAAATTCGGAGGAGGCCTACTCTATGCGATCTGATGGGACGAAGGGAGGTAATTGGCAGAAGGCGGTCTCTCAAATAGTCAGATCCACTACCATGGAGGGCTTTATGGATGGTAAGTAGCACCCTGAAGCGCACCCGGAGATC
The DNA here is from genome assembly GCF_051295495.1 of Thamnophis sirtalis. Classification (NCBI taxonomy): domain Eukaryota; kingdom Metazoa; phylum Chordata; class Lepidosauria; order Squamata; family Natricidae; genus Thamnophis; species Thamnophis sirtalis. The sequence goes on along the minus strand of NW_028261381.1, from coordinate 169,740,143 downwards.
AACAGGTAGCCAGTGCAGCTCGCGGAGGATAGGTGTTATGTGGGCGAACCATGGTGCGCCCACGATCACTCGCGCGGCCGCATTCTGGACTAGCTGAAGTCGCCGGATGCTCTTCAAGGGCAGCCCCATGTAGAGCACATTGCAGTATTCCAGCCTGGAGATCACAAGGGCTCGAGTGACTGTTGTGAGGGCCTCCCGATTCAGGTAGGGCCGCAACTGGCGTACCAGGCGAACCTGGGCAAATGCCCCCCTGGTCACAGCTGACAAATGATGGTCAAAAGTCAGCTGTGGGTCCAGGAGGACTCCCAAGTTGCGGACCCTGTCTGAGGGGTATAAATTTTGACCCCCCAGCCTGAGTGATGGAACGTTGGCCAAATTGTTGGGAGGGAAACACAACAGCCACTCGGTCTTGTCTGGGTTGAGTACCAGTTTGTTAGCTCTCATCCAGTCCTTAACGGCCTCAAGACCCCGGTTCATCACGTCCACCGCTTCATTGAGTTGGCACGGGGCGGACAGATACAACTGCGCATCGTCCGCGTATTGATGGTATTTTATCATGTGCCTCCAAATGATCTCACCCAGTGGTTTCATGTATATGTTAAATAGTAGGGGGGATAAGACCGAGCCCTGCGGCACCCCATAAGTTAGGGGCCTCGGGGACGATCTCTGCCCCCCCACCAACACCGACTGCGACCTGTCCGAGAGGTAGGAGGAGAACCACTGCAAAACAGTGCCTCCCACTCCCACCTCCCGCAGTCGTCGCAGAAGGATACCATGGTCGATGGTATCGAAAGCCGCTGAGAGGTCAAGGAGAACTAGGATGGACGCATGGCCTCCATCCCTGGCTCTCCAGAGATCATCGGTCAATGCGACCAAAGCGGTTTCTGTGTTGTAACCGGGCCTGAAGCCGGACTGGAAGGGGTCAAGATAGCTAGCTTCCTCCAAGGTACGCTGAAGCTGGAAGGCCACCACCTTCTCAACAACCTTCCCAACAAAGGGGAGGTTGGAGACTGGACGGTAGTTATTAAGAACGGCTGGATCCAAGGATGGTTTCTTCAGGAGGGGTCTCACCACCGCCGCTTTAAGTGCGGCGGGGAAGTGCCCCTCCCGAAGGGGCAGTCATAAAGCAGGTACAGCAATAGTTAAACAGCACAGTCATTAAGTGAACCCATGGTTGGCTATGGGCATGGTTTTGCCAAAGTGCCAGGTTTCAACAAAAGTCGGGCATGCGACTGAAGGGCAAAGAGCCATAAAGGGGGACGGACGCATTGCCGAGCATCAGAAGTGCGGTCACATGACTACGGAGGAGGCTCAAATGTCGTGACTTCAGATCTGGGTGGCAAGTAGCCCCAAGGGAGTTCCATCATAAATTATGTAACTTGCTTTTATTACTTTAATAAGTACCTCAAGGCGGTGAACATACATAACCCCTGAGAGTTGGTAAACTGGCATACAGGTTTAGGGGTGAAATGCTATCAGTTTGGATTGGTTCGCTTGAACCAGTACTAAAGATGCCAGCTGTTCCGCCAAACCGGTAGTAAAAAAAATGCTACCGGTTCGGCCGAACTAGTTTTTCCAACGATCAGCTGTTCTGTGTGAATTATATTAGCTAGAAAGCAGGACAGCAGATCCCCCTCCATACACACACACACACACACACACACACACACACACACACACACACACTTGCTGTTCGCTTACCTTTGCAGGCGTGCTCGGTAGCAGGCTCCGCCCACCTGCCCGGGCGCCATTTTGACGCTCTGCGCATGCACGGAAGGTCCTGTGAAGCTGCGCAGGTGGCGCACATGAGCGAAGTGAGTGCGTGAGTGAACGCACGCGCATGCGCAGATTGCTACCGAACCCTTAGCAAAGGTAAATGGATTTCACCCCTGCAGGTAGTCCTTGACTTACCACAGTTCATTTAGTGACCATTCGCAGTCACCACAGCACTGGAAAAAGTGACTTACGAGCGTTTTTCACACTTACGACCCTTGCCGCATCCCCATGGTCACGGGATCGAAATTCAGACGCGTGGCAACTGGCTCATACTTATGACGGTTGCAGTGTCCTGGAGTCACGTGATCCTTTTTTTTTTTGCAACCTTCTGACCAGCAAAGTCAATGGGGAAGCCAGATTCACTTAACAACCACTTGACTAACCCCCGTGATTCACTTAACAACTGTGACCAAAGTCGTGAAATGGGACAAAATTCACTTAACAAATGTCTCACTCAGCAACGGAAATTTTGAGCTCAATCGTGGTCGTAAGTCAAGAAGTACCTGTAATAGAACTCACTTGATATCTGGAAATTCTGAATTTACCAAACCCGAATCCACTAATTCAGTGTTTCCCAACCTTGGCAACTTGAAGATGTCCGGACTTCAACTCCCAGAATTCCCCAGCCAGGCTGGGGAATTCTGGGAATTGAAGTCCGGACATCTTCAAGTTTCCAAGATTGGGAAACACTGCCCTAATTGTATACAAAGGGAGGCCATCCTGGTTGAAACTTACCATATTCTTAGACAGTACTTTAATAATTCTTAGATCCCAGATTAGAATTTGAATTACAGGTAGGTAGTGCTCAATTTACAACCAAAATGTATGTCACTAAATGAGAAATCTGTTAAGTGAGTTCGCCCCCTTTTACAACTTTTCTGCTACACTTGTTAAACGAATCACTGCAGCTGTTTCAATTAGTAACACCGTTGTTAAGTGAATCTGGCTTCCCCATCGAGTTTGCTTATCCGGAAATCACAAAGGAGGATCACATGATCCCAGGCGAATACAACCCTCATCAATACATGCCGGGTGTCAAATATCCGAATTCTGATCACATGACCACGGGGATGCTGCGATGGTCATAAGTGTGAAAAAGGGTCATGCCCCTTTTTTTCAGTGCCTTTGTAATGCCAAACCATCACTAAGCGAACTGTTGTAAGTCGAGGATTACCTGCATTAAGTTTCCACCCATCGTAGACTGTGAATGTAACTGTAGATCGCCCATGTACAATAATAATAATAATAATTATACAATTGTATCACAGCGGCCAGTTGTTTCGCCGGATTTGGCATTGGTTACTAGTCGGGCCCCACCCAGGGGCCTAGGACGTCGTAACGTATTTTCGTAATATGCGTGCAGATCCAAGCAGTGCGGCTTTTTGCATTTGACTGATGGTGATTTTGTCAATTTTTAGCTATTTTAAATGTAATTCCAGTGCTTTTGGAATAGCACCCAGTGTGCCAATTACCACTGGAATTACCACTGCTGGTTTGTGCCATAGTCGTTGAATTTCGATTTTTAAGTCCTGGTATCTTGCGATTTTTTCATGTTCCTTCTCGGCGACCCTGCTATCACCTGGTATTGCGATGTCTATGATTGTGACCTTATTTTTCTCAACCAGTGTGATGTCTGGTGTATTATGCGCCAGTATTTTGTCGGTTTGTATACGGAAATCCCACAAGATCTTGACCATCTGATTTTCGATGACTTTTTCAGGCTGATGTTCCCACCCGTTTGTTGCTGTTTTAATATTATAATTTTTGCACAAATTCCAATGGATCATTTGGGCTACTGAATTGTGCCGCAATTTATAATCAGTCTGCGTGATTTTTTTTACAGCAGCTGAGGATGTGATCAACAGTTTCATCAGCTTCTTTGCAAAGTCTGCATTTGGCATCATCAGAGGATTTTTCGATTTTGGCCTTAATGGCATTTGTGCGGATAGCTTGTTCTGGCGCAGCCAGGATTAGTGACTCTGTTTCTTTCTTTAATGTACCTGTTTTTAACCATAACCAAGTTTGTTCACTGTCCACTTTATAATAATAATAATAATTATTATTATTATTAATAATAATAATAATATTAGTAGTAGTAGTATAATAATAATAATGGCACCTGTCATAATGATCATGGCAGCCGCGGCAGAGCCAGGAGCGCTTTCACCTGCTGCTGCCGCCCTGCCCAGGAGGAGCCAAGGGCAAAGGTGCCACCCGCGGGCGCCCTTCTCGCTCCCTCCTCCTCGGTTGGACCAGGAAGGGTTAAACTGGAGGCGGCAGTCAGGCTCTACCGCATACCTGGGCGAAAGGTTCACCTGCGCACCGCCGCCGGGGAGAAGAAAGTTCGCTCCGCCGTGCGGAGGAGCTCGGGGGGGGCTCTCCGTCTTCAACTCCCACCCGGACGGTGAGTACTTCGGGGAGGGGGTGATGATCCCGGACTCCCCCTCCCCTCCCAGCTCTTTCGCCCACAGTTTCCCCTCCTCCGGCGAGGGCTGAATAGGGCGCGGCAGCTTCCCCGTCCTGCCGTTGGCTCGCGGAAGCGCCGAAAAGGAGGATCGGTCGGCAGTCGGCTCTCTCGGGACCCGATCCTGCAAGGCCGGCCCCTCCACCCACACAGTCCCACCGACTTTTGGAGAGCCCCGATTCTGGCCCAGCGAGTTCCCCGGGGGCGCTGAGAAAGGCGCGCAGGGCTCTGCGGAACTCCCTTTCTCATTTGCGCGGTTCTTGCTGCGCCTCTGTAAGGATGGGCTTTGCTTTTTGAGGAGTGCGCCCCTAAAGCACGCCTGGGCAGAGGAGATCCAGGAATGTGGAGCGGGGATCTGGGATCCTGATGGGCGCAGGTTGTGGATCTGGATCGGGAAAGCGGCCAGGATCGGGGATCCTGATGAGTGCACGTTGTGGATCTGGATCTGGAAAGCGGCCAGGATCTGGGTTCCCGGTAGGCGCAGGTTGTGGATCTGGATCGGGAAAGCGGCCAGGATCTGGGATCCTGATGGGCGCAGGTTGTGGATCTGGATCTGGAAAGCGGCCAGGATCTGGGATCCTGATGGGCGCAGGTTGTGGATCTGGATCTGGAAAGCGGCTAGGATCTGGGATCCTGATTGGTGCAGGTTGTGCATCTGGATCTGGAAAACGGTCAGGATCTGGGTTCCCGGTGGGCGCAGATTGTGGATCTGGATCGGGAAAGCGGCCAGCCCGCTTGCAGGTGCCTTAGGATTGCGTTACACTAGCAAACCTCCAGTGGGAACCGTGTACAAATAGAAACTGCTTGGATGGGCGTTCCCATTGTGGCTCCATTGAATGCCTTATTTGATTTTGGAGAGGGCTGTTGTGCTTTCGTTTCCGTTTTCCTTTTCTTTTCTTTGTGCGTTTGAATATCCAGTTCCTTTTTGTTATGAAACTTGCCTTTAAGGAGCCAGAGATGGAGGGAAGGGGGAGGCAGGTTTGGGATTGCCTAGCAAATAGAGCGCAAAATCTTTGGGAAACTGCTGAAACTAAAATAGAAAGGGTCTAATAATATTGGTAGCTCTGGGTTTAGTTTAGAAACGCATTTCACTTCATGCAGGCCACCATTAATCCTGTGAGGTAGGCTGACTTCAAGAGGGAGTAGCTACCTAATCAAAGTCAACATCCGAAGTATTTTGGGGTGCAGTCTGATTCTTCCCATTCCTTTAAAGCTTCGTGTTAACCCTCAGCTGTAGTTGAATAAGCCATAGTATCTCATTTTCCAACCTTGGCCACTTTAAGGCACAAGGACTTCAACTCCCAGAATGCCCCAGCCACCTGGCTGGGGCATTCTAGGAGTTGAAGTCCTTGTGCCTTAAAATGGCCAAGGTTGGAAAACACTGCCATAATGGCTAGGTTCACACATCACCATGACTTAAATCCGATTTAACAGACCATAACAGCTGGCCGCACACATTACAGGAAGAGAAAAAGAAGTAAGGGGTGAAATTGTTTAATAAAACCCACTTGGTACTTCGGCTGTCATTCACCCCTGTCTCTACAAGCTGCAGTGGAATTATAATTTTTAAGATCTGAGTGGGAAGTTAGCCAGTGCATCAGGAGCAAGTGCACAGAATTCGCTTCATGGAACCAAGCTTAAAATAAAACCAGACTTTAATGTTGGCTTCAAGATTTTGTTGTTCAGGTCAACTTCTGGTGTCCTTTGGAGGAAAAATTAACGCTCCCTGTGAGATTAAGATAAGGAAATATCTCTCCATCTTTCGTTGGAGGAAAAACAGATTGGTTTGGAGCCGCGAATTCCAGGGAAAACAAAACTGAATTTTCTGGTCTTTTATTATGTCAATTGTAATCCTATATGCAATAGCGAATTTCATCACTTCTGAAGAACTGCTATTTATTATTTTATCACTTATACCCTGCCCTTGCTTTAGGAGCAAAAGGACATTTAGAATAGAATAACAGAGTTGGAAGGGGCCTTGGAGGTCTTCTAGTCTAACCCCCTGCTTAGGCAGGAAATTCTACACCACTTCAGACAAAGGGTTATCCAATCTCTTTAAAAAATTGCAGGGGACTTATTAATTCATTCCCTCTGAAGTAAATTGGGTCAAGAGAGAAGGGCTGGCCCCAGGTCCCCCAAATGCCTGAGGGCAGAACAGGTAGTCCTCCACTTACAACATTTCACTTAGTGACCATTCAAAATTACAAAGGCAGTAAAAAAAGTGACGTGACCATTTTTCACAGTTACAACCTTCCTAGCATCCCCATGATCAAAAAAATTCAGATGCTTGGCAACTGCTCATACTTATGACCGTTCCAGTGTCCCCGGGATCATGTGGTCATCTTTACTTAGCAACCAGGTTCCTAACTTATCAGTGGTAGGGATTCACTTAACAACTGTGGCAAGAAAGGTCGCAAAATGAGGTAAAACTCAACCAATGCCTCCCGCAACAACAGAAATTTGGGGCTCAATTGTAGTTGTAAGTCGAGGACCACCTGTATGTGCCTCCCCATTTCTAACCCAGCCCTTTTCCCTTCTGCTGATTGGTTCTTTGGGCTGAGAGGGAGGGAGTTGCCCAAAGTTAGCCAATGAGCTTCTGGCACTGAGGTGTGGGAGGGTAACTAGAACCTGAGTTTTCTTGTTGCCAGTCCAGTCCCTTCTCCGTTACACCTGATTGGTTCTTGGTTTGAGAGGGAGGGACTGACTCAAAGTCAGCCAATAAGCATCCATGCTTGGTGGGGCTAGAACTTGAGGTTCTCCACTCCTAACCCAGGACTTTTATCACTACACTTGATTGACACTTTGGGCTGTGAGGGGAAATCAACTCATGAGCTTCTATGTTTAAAGTAGACTTCCAACCACTTCCTTACTACACCTGATTGGTTCTTAAACCAAGAGGGAGAGACTATCCCAAAGACAGCCAATGAGCTTCTGGGGCTGAGTTGCGGGGACCTGAAACCAGCTCTCCCAACACCTAGTCCAGCACCTACACCTACACCATTAAGCCATTTGTCAGATAGGCTCTCCTGCTTGAGCAAGGGGTTGGACTAGATGACCTACAAGGTCCCTTCCAACTCTCTTATTCTAGTCTAAGCCAGCTTGGTTCTGAAGTCGAGAGAGGAGGGTTATCTCAAGACCCTCCATTGGGACTTCCAGGGCTATGGGGGAACAGATTAACAGACTTGGAAAGGGACCTTGTAGGTCATCTAGTCCAACCCCCTCCCTCTGCCCAAGCAGGAGACCTAGCTACACCATTTCTGACAGATGGCAGTCCTGTCTCTTCTTGAAAACTCCCAGTGAAAAAGCTTTGAACCGAACCCAACTCTCCACAAAGTCCATGTTCACTACTCCAGCGCCTTCACAATGGCTCCCTTTGTTTTTTGCTGCAAAGCATTTACCCAGGCACCCCTTGGATGCTGTTCTGTGGGGAGGAGATACCGGAGAGGAAGGACTCAAGATCTCAAGCTGATTAGAGAAGGGGAACTAAAATTCTTTGCGGTGTTTGACCTCTGTTGAATTTATCTAGGACTGACAGCCAGCCACACCACCAAAAGAAAAAGAAAAAGTAGTTTATTTGCAGGGTGTGACTTTTGTAGAAAGGAATTGACCTTGTGGCTAATTTTAGGTTTTAGCGTTTACAGCGTGCTTCTGTCTCCACGCTGTTGTCGCCTGTTGATGACGTCAGCTACGCGGTTTCATCGAGCGCGCTTTAGTCGAACACGGTTTTGTGGTGGAACCCTATCCAGCCACCCTGTCTCTACCCCAGATTGAGGGATTACACATTACAGGGTATTTTAAAAAGGGAGAAATCCTTGATTAAGGACCATTTGTTTAACAACCAAAGTTATGATGGTGTTGCAAAAAGTAACCACAACCACTCCTCACAATAACAATCATTGCAGTGTCCTCCTATGATCATGGTGCTTTAGAACCAGCATGGCATTACAATGTTTGTGTTGCCCCTTGGCAGCCGACACCAAGCTGGCAGGAATCGCCAACAATCCAGAAGAAAGGCTTAAGATACAAAAGGATCTTGACAGATTTGAACCTTGGGCGCTATCTAACAAAATGGAATTCAATGGTGAAAAAAGTTCTACATTTAGGCAAGAAAACCCAAGTGTAGTATAGGTGGTACCTGGCTCAATAATAATAACCATGAGAGGGATCTTGGAGTCCAAGTGGACAGTCACTTAAAGATGAGCCAGCCGTGTGCAGCAGCTGCCAAAAAAGCCAACACAGTTCTAGGCTGCATAAACAGAGGGATAGAATCAAGATCACATGAAGTGTTAATACCAATTTATAATGCCTTGGTAAGGCCACACTTGGAATACGGCATTCAGTTTTGGTCACCACGATGTAGAAAAGATGTGGAGACTCTAGAACAGTGATGGGCAACCTTTTTGGCGTGGTGTGTCAAAAATCGGCAAAAAATCAAGCATAACTCGCGTTGTGTGTCACTTCGACAAAAACATAATTTTGCGCAATTTATAGTTTAAACTACAAAAATGTATAATGGCGCTCACAGTTCCCGTTGGCACTCCGCTGTTCCCTGCTGTGGTGCGGTCGTAACCGACAGTCCCAGGAGTAGACTCTCTGTGCCGGCCTGACTGGAGAGAGGTGCACACTGTTCCCGCGCTCCTCTCCTGCGGGTCCTCCCTCGCCGCGCTGATGACGTGTGTGCGCACGGCACGCACGCCTTACCAGCAGCCCCTGCGCTCAGAAAGGGGCAGCGGCGATACAGTAAGTGAGTGTGGGCGGGGGAGATCACACATCCCGCCCCCTCCCCCGTTCCTCCAGCACAGATTCTTTCATCCTCGGCGGCCGTGCAGGAGCCGAGGATGAATCGCATGAAATCCTGTGCGTGTCACCCCAAATGGCTACGCGTGTCAGCACTGACACGCGTGTCATAGGTTCGCCATCACTGCTCTAGAAAGAGTGCAGAGAAGAGCAACAAAGAGGATTAGGTTGCTGGAATTGGGCATGTCTAGTTTAATGAAAAGTAGGACCCGGGGTGACATGACAGAAGTGTTCCAATATCTCAGGGGTTGCCACAAAGAAGAGGGAATCAAGCTATTTTCCAAAGCACCTGCAGGCAGGCCAAGAAGCAATGGGTGGAAACTAATCAAGGAGAGAATCAACCTAGAACTAAGGAGAAATTTCCTGTGAGAACAATCAGTCAGTGGAACAACTTGCCTCCAGAAATTGTGAATGCTCCAACGCTGAAAGTTTTGATGAAGAGATTGGACAACCATTTGTCTGAAATGGTATATTATAGGGTTTCTGCCTGGGTTGGATTAGAAGACCTCAAGGTTCCTTCCAACTCTGTTAATCTGCTTTTTTGTTTATTCTGGTCACATGATTGCCAATTGCTATCTTCTTAGGGGGGTTTTAACCAGCAAAATCAATTAGAGAAAGCAGATTCACTTAGTGATTATGTGATTTGCTTAATGACCACAGCAAAAAAGGTATTAAAATCAGACTCACTTAATGAATACATCGCATGATCGCAACCAAACATCCCAATTCTGATCATAAGGGGAGGATTACCTGTAAGATGTTGGATGCTGATGAGCATGACGCCCTCTGCTGTTCACTCCCATATATGGCATCTCAGAACTGAAACAACCAGCAAAGTTGTATAACTCTTGTCGGATAAGGCTAAAACGGTATACAGGTAGTTCCTAGTTCATTTAATGACCGTTCAAAATTACAACGGCACTGAAAAAAGTGACTTACAACAGTTTTTCACAGTTATGACCTTTGCATCATCCCCATGGTCATGTGATCAAAACTCAGATGCTTGGCAACTGGTTCATATTTATGACCGTTGCTACGTCCCACGGTCACATGATCCCCCTTTGTGATCTTCTCACATGCAAAATCAAGGGGAACGCAAGGTTCATTCCACAATCGGGCTGCTAACTTATCAACCACAGTGATTCACTTAGCAACCGTGCCAAGAAAAGTCATAAAATGGGGCAAAATTCACTTACCAAATGTCTCACTTAGCAGCAGAAATTTTGGGCTGCATTTTTCGTCATAAATTGAGACCTGCCTGTATAAATAAATTTATATTCCGCCCAGCGTTGAGATGGACAGAATATAAATTTAATAATAAAACAATCAAATTAATGAGTAAAACACCAATATTATTTATTTACTTACTTATTGTTATTTGTTTATTTATACCCTACATTTATTATTTTTACGAATAACACAAGGTGGCGCACATATCCAGGACACTTCAATCCTTCTACGTATTGGTTGCTATCTTGGGAACATCCCATAATTTAAGGCTGTGATGGTGAACCTATGACACTGGTGGCATGAGGAGCCCTCTCTGCGGGCATGCAAGCCGTCGCGTGCGCCTCCTGCCGGCCAGCTGATTTTCTGGGCTCCGCCCAGGGGTGGGTTTCTCGCCCCGTTCCAACCGGTTCTGTTGGAACGGGGCCGGCGGCGTCCTCGTGCACGCGCGCAGTGCACGCATGCATACTAGCGCCTGTGCGATGCTCCAGCTGCTCCTGGAGGATCGTGCAGGTGCTGTATGCGTTCTGCGCATGCATGGAAGCGCAGAACTCGTCAAAACCGGGTAAGAAACGCGGGCGGGCGGGTGGATCCTTCGGCGTTCCCGGAAGTTACTTACTTCCGGGTTCGCCGACCAACCGGTTCGCGGGGACCGCCGCGAACCGCCTGAAACCCACCCCTGGCTCCACCACACATTTGGGAGACACATGTGCATGCGTGGGGGCTGCGTGCTAATGTGCGGGGGGTGGGCGAGCACAGGGGAATTGCTGTGCTCCACCCCACCCTCCATTTTTGGTGTCGGGAGGCTTCAGGGAGGGCCTCTGGAGCCTGTGGCAGGCCGTTTTCACTCTCTCAGAGGCTCAAGGAAAGCCTCCGGAGTCTGGGGAGGGAGAAAACACCCACCCCACCCTGCCATGGTACAGGAGGCCGGGTAAGCCTCACGGGGGGATGGATGGGTGTTCACACCAGTGGTGGGTTTCAAACTTTTTTAGAACCTCTTCTGTAGGTGTGGCCTGCTTTGTGGGAGTGGCTTGCCAGCCATGTGACCAGGTGGGAGTGGCTTGGCAGTCATGAGACTGAGTGGGAGTGGCTTGTCAGTCATGTGACTGGGTGGGTGTGGCCAACTTGTAAAATGTGGTGAAAATCATTTAACAACGCTCTTGCTTAGCAACCAAAATGTTGGCTCAGAAACTCTGGCATTTGAAGCACGCAAGTCTTAAAGCTATCAAGTTACAAGACGCTCACAGCCCTAACCCTTTAGAAAAAAAACCCAGGGGTGTTCAAACTTGACAGCTTTAAGACTTGTGGACTTCAACTCCCAGAATTCCTCCTCCAGTCATGTTGGCTCAGGAACTCTGTCATTTGAAGCATGCAAGTCTTAAAGCTGTCAAGTTACAAGACCCTCACACCTCTAACCCTTTAGGAAAAAAAACCCCAGGGGTGTTCAAACTTGACAGCTTTAAGACTTTAAGGTTTAGATAGGACTTAGAGGTGGGCAGGGCGAATGGTGAGCCAGCCAATCAGTGAGCGGCAGGCGGGGCAAGTGGTGGGGACGGGCGGGGGGAGAGAGCTGGAACCGGTTCTAAACGGCACCGTAGATTTGTGGAACCTCTTCTTTAGAAGAGGTCAGAACTGGCAGGAACCCACCCCTGGTTCACATGCGCATGTGCAGAACGGCGGACGCATTGCAGTGTGGGTGTGGGTGTGGGCAGGAGGAAAAGGTTAGCCATCACTGATTTAAGGGTTTGTTTCTGAGCAAAGCTTCTTCAGTTGTCCTTGTCAATTGTCTCTTCTATTTGTGCATCTAAAGAAGATGACAAATATAGACTGTTTTTGTTGACTGATTACATCAGATCAGTGTTTCTCAACCGAGCCTGTCGGGGGAATGCTAGGGATTGGAGTCCATGTCTCTTCACTGCATCAGATTAAAGGTTCCATTCCTTCACTAAAGATCAATTAAAAGTTATTTTCTCTCTTGCTTTCTAAGGTGCACAGAAGTTTGAAAACCAACTTTTTTTTTTAAAGAGACGGGGTGTGTTCAGCCGTTGTAAAAGATTGGGGGATGCCTAATTACAATTAAGGCAGAGAACAATCCCCCCTCCACCAAGCTTTTGAGATGCTGATCCCAAGCCCATTTCCAAAGGAAAATCGGATTTTAAGAAATTCTCTAGGTTTGACCTCTGCGGGAAAACAGATCCGCCATTTTCAATCCTGCAACTACCATACCCTGTTGGAAGAAATGCCCTTCTGGGTTCAGCTCCAGGTGGGGAAAAAGACACTGGAAACATGGAGGATGCTAGGAAAGATGGTTTAATGGTGGACAGGACCACATGGTTTGAGCTTCTGAACAGAAAAGGGGGGAATCACATGCTTCCAGATGTTGGGTGAAGAAGAAAAAGAAACTGAGATTTAGTTTTTAAACACTTAAACACATTGACAAAAACATACATAAAACTTACAAATAACGGTGCATCTTTACAAATATTGTTTCCCCCGCTATACATTCTAATTTTACACTTATGGTCCTTTTATTTCTTACTCCTTTACTTAATAATCTATGTTTGGTCACTTGTATCGGAGTGCCTGGGTTTTATACCCTCCCTGGGCTTTTGAATTTGAGCTTGTATTTGATTGGTTGTCTGACTCCCAGTAGGTTGTCCTGAGTCCCAAGCTTGGTTGACTCTTGCTGGGTGATGATGTAATGAAAGGGCTTTGGGATTCCTATTATGGCTCTGCCTGAAGGAGGGAGCTCTTTGTTATGTAGAATAGACTCCAGGCCTTAATGGCCCATGAACAAAGGTGTGGCATGGTGGTCTTGAGTTTCTGCCACCCTTTTAGGGGAAATATTCTGCCCTTTTAATATTTCCTATAATATTTCATTTTTCTGGGAGAGGGTTGAATGCTAACTTCCTACAACCCATACACCTGAAAGGACTTCAGGCTGGCTAAGGCCGGCTCGGCCTAGTTAATTTAGCATGTTTGCAGTATTTGAGATTTTGTTATAATCTGGGATTTACCTTTGACCTCTGCTGAGCAATTCCCCCCCCCTCACCTTTTTTTTTTTTGCCTGCTAACTCCAGTCCAAACCTTCCACAACAAATATTGACCCTGGGAGCAGAAGGGGAAACTAGAGTTACCTGCAGTTTACTAAATTCGGAGAGATATGCAGAGGGAAGGTCAGCCGTTTTTTTTCAGGCTGAACGTTGGTTTTTGAAACCCCACTGCGTGTTTCGAATTCACCTCCTGGGTGACACTAGTAGACATTGGCCAAATAAAGGAAGGAAACTTTCGAACCCCCAAGTCTGTAAGACACCAGCCAGTGATCAGCAGGTCTGATTTTTTTAAAAAAAGAAAGATGCAAAGGAATTATCCACAAAGGCACGCAAGAACTGACTTTTCATCTAGGTTTTAGAGCCAGCTTGGTTTAGGGGTGAAGGCAACAGCAAGAAAGCAGGAGATTGTGTTGATCTAGGGCAGGGGTGTGAAACTCGATTTGGGGTGGGGCGGGGCATGGTCAGGGTGGGTGTGGCCAGTTTGACGTCACTCATGGCGGGGCACCTGTGGCGGTTCAAACACTTTGCCAGTGAAAATGGGTTTCTGAGCTCCATTTTTGGTTGGGACAGCCTCCTGCAACCCTCTGCCAGGAAAAATGGAGCTCGGGGGTGGGGGCTACGTGTGGCCCTCCCCATCTCCATTTTTGCTGGCAGAAGCACCTTTGCTGTTTCTAGGGTGGCCCCCACAGGCCAGATTGAAGCACCCGTGGGGCGGATCCGTGCCCCGGGCTTTGAATTTGAACCCCCTGATCAGTGGTGGGTTTCAAAAAATTTTGGAACCTACTCTGTGGGTGTGGCCTCCTTTGTGGGAGTGGTTTGCCAGCCATGTGACCTGGTGGGAGTGGCTTGCCGGCCATGTGTTTTCTTTCTCTCTCTCTCTCTCTCCCCTTCCTTCCTTTTGTCTCTCTGTCCCTTTTTTCATTTTTTCTTTCTTTCTTTGTTTCTCTTTCTCTCTGTGTGTGAGCCTCTCTCTCTCTCTCTCTCTCTCCTTCCTTCCTTTTGTCTCTCTGTCCCTTTTTCCTTTTTTTCTTTCATCTCTCTCTCACTTTTTCTTTCTTTTTTCTTTTTTCTTCCTTTCTTCCTTTCTTTCTCTTTCTCTCTCTGTGTGAGTCTCTCTCTCTCTCTCTCTCTCTCTCTCTCTCTGTGTGTGTGTGTGTGTGTGTGTCAGTGGTGGGTTTCAAAAAATTTTGGAACCTCTTCTGTAGGTGTGGCCTGCTTTCTGGTGGAACCTCTTCTAACCGGTTCGGTAGATTTGACGAACCGGTTCTATCGAACTGATGCGAACTGGTAGGAACCCACCTCTGCCCCTGATCTAAGAGGTGACATGATAGCAGTGTTCCAATATTTAGGGGCTGCCACAAAGAGGAAGGGGTCAAGTTATTATCCAAAGCAGCTGAGGGCAGGACAAGAAGTACTGGTTGGAAATTAATCAAGGACAAAGTATAAATTTCTTGACAGAAAAATTAATCAGTGGATCCTTCAGAATAGCGATATCGCTTAGACTTATATACCGCTTTACAGTACTTTATAGTCCTCTCTAAGCGGTTTACAAAGTCAGCCTATTGCCCCCAACAATCTGGCTCCTCATTTTACCCACCTCGGAAGGCGTGGCACGACAAAACCGCGCTCGTCAAAATAACGGCGACTAAAGCCGCTACGTCATCACCGCGACATCATCACCATGGCGACAACAGCGCGGCTACAGAAGGGCACTTTAAAACAGCGCGGCGGCAGAAAGCCGATTTAAATTAAGGTAAGGGTTAGGATTAGGTTTAGGGGTTTGGTTTAGGGTTAGGTTTAGGGTTAGGGTTAGGGTTAGGGTTAGGGTTAGGGTTAGGGTTAGGGTGCTGAGTGCTTCGGAAAGCACGGATTTGCCCTCCGCGGTTATGTCGTCGCGCTAGGGTCGCCTTTTTCCTTAGCGCTTCGAACGGCGCAGATTTGCCCTCCGCGCTTATGTCGGCGCGGATAAGGACTTCACGGTATTGTGGGTGAACCCTCGGAAGGATGGAAGGCTGAGTCAACCTTGAGCCAGTGAGATTTGAACTGCCAAATGGAAGGCAGCTGGCAGTCAGCGGAAGTAGCCTGCAGTACTGCACTCTAACCACTGCGCCACCTCGGCTCATAGAAGTTGAGGGTGCTCCATCACCGGAGGTTTTTAAGAAGATCAATATCAGCCATTTGTCTGATATTGGTACAGGTCTTCTCCTTGAGCATGGGGTTGGACTAGAAGACCTCGAAGGTCCCTTCCGACTCTGTTATTCTGTTAAACGGGAGAAAGAGCTGCAATCTAAATTGTGAATTCTAGTCCCACCTCAGGCATGAAAGCCGGCTGGGTGGCTTTGAGCCAGTCACTCTCCCCTCAGCCCATGACCTCAGGCTCAGCTGACAGGCTGATGAGTCAGCTCCTGTCACAACCAATGGATTAACACTGAGTGGATCTGAAGAAGAAGAAGAAGAAGAAGAAGAAGAAGAAGAAGAAGAAGAAGAAGAGGAGGAGGAGGAGGAGGAGGAGGAGGAGGAGGAGGAGGAGGAGGAGGAGGAGGAGGAGGAGGAGGAGGAGGAGGAGGAGGAGGAGGAGGAGGAGGAGGAGAAGATGAAGAAGAAGAGAGTGATAATAAAATGTATGAGAAGGGGAGGAGGAGGAAGACATGGAAGAAGGAAGAAGAGGAGGAGGCAGAGGAAAAAGGAGGAGGAGGAGGAGAGTGATAATAAAATGTATGAGAAGGGGAGGAGGAGGAGGAGGAGGAGAAGAAGAAAGTGGTAATAAAATGTATGAGAAGGGGGGAGGAGGAGAAGGAGGAGGAGGAGGAGGAGGAGGAGGAGAAGAAAGGAGGAGAAGAAGAAGAACCTTGCACTCTGCTAAGTCAATAAATCAATACAGCAGCCAAAAACGAACCGTGGGAATA
This sequence comes from Thamnophis sirtalis, assembly GCF_051295495.1. Taxonomy (NCBI): domain Eukaryota; kingdom Metazoa; phylum Chordata; class Lepidosauria; order Squamata; family Natricidae; genus Thamnophis; species Thamnophis sirtalis. The sequence continues at coordinate 169,723,920 of NW_028261381.1, read as the reverse complement.
CTGGTGCTTTAAGCTAATTCATTGCTGGGAAACACACCAGCATAAGTAATGAAGCATGGCAGCATTGCTAAAGCTGGCATTAGGGATATATTATTGGGATATTTTAGGCTAAAAAAAAAATCTGCAGAATGTACCCAGGCCCCTATCCATGCTCCTTGTAACTACCCAAGTTCACGGCATAGAAAACCACCACCTTTGTTAATCCGGCAGACCAAGGCTGGAAACTTTTAAAAGTTTGTGTGGTTAAAGATACGGCCGAGTGGTTCAGACACCAGGCTAATTAATATTCTAATTCCGCCTTAGGCACGAAAGCCAGCTGGGTGGCTTTGGGTTAACCCTTCTCTCTCAGCCTTCGATGACAATGTCAAGCGCCAATAACAAGCCAATTCCTATTGCAGTATTCAGATGAGCATCTGGCATAGAGCGAGGAAGGGGGGTTTGACTAGATGACCTCTAAATTCTCTTCCCTGTGATTTTTAGGAATCTTTCAATCCCTGGGGAAATCATGCGAGCTTATTCATTTAGCTTTCCTGGCAAGAATGTTCTAGAACAGAGGTCTGCGATGAACGGTTGCAGGAACTAGGCATGGCTAGTCTGGAGAAGAGAATTACCACAGGAGACAGGATAACCATCTTCCAATATTGGAGCGGCTGCCACAGAGAGGTCAAGACAGTCGTGAAATTCAATTAATTTTTTTTTACTACCAGTTCTGTGGGCGTGGCTTGGTGGGCGTGGCAGGGAAAGGCTACTGCAAAATCCCCATTCTCACCCCACTCGGGGGCCAGCCAGAGGTGGTATTTACCGTTTCTCCGAACTACTCAAAATTTCCGCTACCGGTTCTCCAGAACCCATCAGAACCTGCTGAATTTCACGGTTCCACCACAAAACCGTGTTCGACTAAATCGCGCTTGACGAAACCGCGTAGTTGACGTCATCAACAGCGTGACAACAGCACGGAGACAGAAGCATGCTGTAAACGCTAAACCTAAAATTAACCCCTAAACCTAAACTAACCCCCCTAAACCTAATCCTAAACCTAAACCTAAACCTAAACCTTAACCTAACCCTAAACCTAACCCTAAACCTAACCCTTACCTTAACTTGAATCGGCTTGCTTTCAAAGCGCTATTTAAAGCGCCCTTCTTTCTCCGCGCTCGCTGTTGTCGCCCTGTTGATGACGTCAGCGACGCGGTTTAATCGGGCGCGGCTTAGTCGAGCGCGGTTTTGTCATGCCACGGAATTTCACCCCTGGGTCAAGCTATTTCCCAAGGCACCCCTAAGGCCAGAGAAGGAACAATGGATGGAAACTGACCAAGGAGAGATTCAACCTGGAAATAAGGAGAAATTTTCTGACAGTGAGAACAATCAACCCATGGAACAGAAGTTGCCTTCGGAAGTTGTGGGAGCTTCATCCCTGGAAGCTTTCAAGAAGAGACTGGCCTGCCCTCTGTCAGAAATGTGGTCTGCTTGGGCAAGGGGTTGGACTAGATGACCTACAAGGTCCCTTCCAACTCTGTTAATCTGAAATCAATGGATCAAGAATCAATTGATCTGCGGGGGGGAAAACACCAACCCCAGAATCTGCTCTGGAAGGGAAAAATATACACCAGGAAGGCAAACAAAGAGGAGGTGGGAATCAAAAGCCCTTATTCTCTTGCAGATCACTCTGGCTTCGGTGCCAGCTGCAGCCAAATGGGTGGCTGAAAACGGCTGTCCCAAGGTTTTCCTAACATCCACAGAAGCCTCCGGACTTAACAACAGCTTTGGCAGAGAACTGGCGTGCTCTGGCTGGCCCCACCTGGAATCCGTGCGTGTGAGTGGTGAGGCTTCACCTGACCCAGGTGCCTGGGCGGAGCTTGGGAACTCAAGGAAAGGGGCGGAGGGGAATTCAGGGGGCGGCTCTGCTTCCTCTGCCAGCCTGTTTTTCTAGGGAAAAGCTCATCTGGAGCAGGTACAACAAAGTCTTCCCAGGATGGGGATGGGTTCCGGAACACCGTGAGCCCCCTCCTCCCTCCTTAAAACTTCTTGGAACCAGCCTGTTTTGAGGGAGATGGTGAGCAGGTCAGGGGGCAACTCAGCAACATGGCTGTGCGGTTTGAGGCAAGTTCAAATGCAAAAAATAATAATAATGTGTGTTTGTGTATGTTTGTCCACTAACTAGCTGGCTGTGCTGCAAAAAAAAAAAAAAATGGGGAATTCCTGGTGGGAAAAGTTTGCACTCCCCCAATTAAATCTTGGATGATTTGATCCCGCCAGACAGGAGGTGGGGGGATTTGGGCCCAGCATTTTCAAGGTAAAACCAGGTGTGCAATGGGAGCTGGTCTGGGCACAAAGGTGATTTTATTTATATATAGGTTGTTCCGGCTGGGCAGTTCCAAAGCACGCTTGAGGTTTCAACGATTGCAACATTAGTTTAATGAAGTTGAAAAATGTTTCCGCCGTTTTCCTTGTAAACACCTCTCTGGCTGGGTGGCTGAGAAACAATGAAGGGGGCGAAGTGGGTTTGGGGCACTGGAAGAATGCAGGTCATTGAATTGTTCACAGTCAACGTCTCGGCATGCGTGTGCGGTGTGATTGTTTTGTGTTTTGGGGTGGAATGTGGTTTCTACGACGGGTGGCTGAAGTCCAAGTATCACCTTCCCAAGAAGGAAATAGGCTACTACTACTACCGAGGACTCAAATCCTGTTCTCTGCTGAGCCCAGGGCCTTTTTGAAATGGGAAAAGGCTGCTGCTTTCTCTTCTCCAGATCTCGGTGTCCCTGATAGTGAATGGACAAAGATCAGGCAGTCATTCAACCCGTGTATTCCTGTTGAATGGGGAGAATGCCCTGTGGGGAGGGGGTGGGGGGTGGGAGAGACTTTCCTGCTTGTAAAAAGGTTGAATTGTGGACATTGGGAAGGTGATGGTGGCAGTCATATTCATTATATTTCTTTTCTTTTATTTTGTCAAGCATGTGTATAAGATAACAGCTATAAAGTATAATAAACATGATGATGATGAATACAGGAAATGGATACGAATAAGTGGGGACAGTAGGACAGGGATGTTAGCCACACTGGTGTGCTTATGCATGGCCCTTACAGACCTCTTAGGAATGGGGTGAGGTCTTGGGGGAAAAAAAAATACCCCATCAGAGTTAGACATAACTAGGAAAAAAAATTTGGCCTGTGCGGAAGGAGATAGGCTCACCCTCGAACTAAAAAATAAAGGGGAATTGGAATATTATGAAGTCTGGAACAGATTTTATTCTTGGTATAAGGCAAGGTGACAAGAATGGAACAAACTTTAAATGATGTGATTGGATGGAAGGATAGATAATGTATTAAGTAGGCTAATAGCTATTTGATGAGATTATCGGTATATAATGTGATTGTGTATGGTCAATACGACTTTGCGGTGTTGCACTGTTTTAAGTGTAAAAACCATTAAAATATTTTTTTTTTAAAAAGGAATGGGGTGAGGTCAACAGTAGACAGTTTAAGGTTAATTCTTTTTTTGGGGTGGGGGGATGAAACCACAGATCAGGTAGAGCATTCCAGGCGTTGACCACTCTGTTGCTGAAGTCATATTTTCTGCAATCGAGTTTGGAGCGGTTTACCTTTCTATTGTGTGTTCTTGTGTTTTTGAAGCTGAAGTAGTCAGATCAGGGTTATAATGAGATAAATTAAAGACTTCCAGATAGCTATAACGTCACCAGCCCAGGAAAGGAAGTTTGTCACCGGCTGCGACAGCTCCCATTATATTCTGAGGGAACTGTTTGCCTTTCCAGAGAGTTATGAGTTATGGGGGCAAAGCACAAAGAATGCCATTTTTTTTCCACGTGGCCTTCCATGAGAAAGGCTCCCCCCTGAGCTTGTGAGATATTTTTGTGGGGGGGATCCTGGATTGTGGGTCTGTGACATACGAGGTTGCGGGTTCGATGAAAAAGAAACAAGAAACCAGGAATGGACGAGAAATGTTTAGTCTGCTGGAGTGTTTGGAGAGCCTTTGCCGGTTCATGGCAAGCCATTATAAGATTGATGAGTTCTCAGAGGTCATCTAGTCCCACCCCCTGCTTCATGTAAGGAATCTTCTTAATGTTTCAGACAGGGGAGTTTCAATTGGAAACTCTCCATGGAGGAGGAGTCCTCTGTTTTAGGCAAAATTGTCTGAATGACAATGAGACAATTGTCTGAATTGTCTAATTGCTGAATGTAATCCTGCCTTAGGCCTGAAAGCCGGCTGGATGACTTTGGGCCAATCACCAGGAGACAGGGAGTTCTAGTCCTGCCTTAAGTATGAAAGCCAGTTGTGTGACTTTGGGCCAATCACCAGGAGACAGGGAGTTCTAGTCCCTCCTTAAGCATGAAAGTCAGATGACTTTGAGTCAATCATCAGCAGACAGGGAGTTCTAGTACCGCCTTAAGCATGAAAGCTGACTGGGTGACTTTGGGCTAGTCCCTCTCTTAGTCCAACCCACCTCTCAGGGTTGTTGATGTGACAATAGAAGGAAGAAGGAGTATTAAATATGTTCGACACCTAGAGTTATTTATAAAAATTTGTTGCTGCTGTTGTTAGTTGTGAAGTCATGTCCGACCCATCGTGACCCCATGGACAACGTTCCTCCAGGCCTTCCTGTCCTCTACCATCCTCTGGAGTCCATTCAAACTCACACCGACTGCTTCAGTGACTCCATCCAGCCCCCTCGTTCTCTGCCGTCCCCTTCTTCTTCTTTTGCCCTCCATCTTCCTCAGCATGAGGCTCTTCTCCAGGGAGTCCTTCCTTCTCACCAGGTGGCCAAAGTATCTGAGTTTCCTCTTCAGGATCTGGCCTTCTAAAGAGCAGTCAGGGTTGATCTCCTCTAGGGCTGACCGGTTGGATGGCCTTGCAGTCCAAGGGGCTTGCAGGAGTCTTCTCCAGCACCAGAGTTCAAAGGCCTCCATTTTCAATTTATAAAAATATAACATGAATAAATAAATAATCCAGAAATTTGTGCCAAGGCTGAATTTCCTTTCTTTAATTTCCTGTATTTCCAGCTTTCCCATTGGAACTATAAAACCAACGTATTGGTCAACCAAGCCCGAATAATTTTTTTATTCTATTCCTTGAATGAATTATTTTAAAATACAGATAGTCCTCAACTTATAATAGTTTGTTTAGTGACCCTTCAAAGTTACAACAGCAGTGAAAAAAGTGACCTATGACTGTTTCCGCACAACCGTCACATGATCAAAATTCAGGTGCTTGGCCACTGGTTCATATTTACGACGGTTGCAATGTCCTGGGATCATGTGATCAATTTTCTGCAACCTTCTGACAAGCCAAGTTGGTGGGGAAGCCAGATGGCCTTAACAACCGGGTTACTAATTTAACAGCTACAATGATTCACTTAACAACTATGGTAAGAAAAATAGTAAAATAGGGCAAAAATCAAAATTTAACAAATGTTTTACTTGGCAACATGACAGACTTGAGCATTGGGCGCTATCTAATAAAATGAAATTCAGTGGTGAAAAGAGTAAGGTTCTACATTTAGGCAAGAAGAACAAAATGCACAGGTACAGTATAGGTGGTACCTTGCTCAATAGTAGTAACTGTGAGGGGGATCTTGGAGTCCTAGTGGACAACCATTTAAATAGGAGCCAGCCGTGTGCAGCAGCTGCCAAAAAAGCCAACACAGTTCTAGGCTGCATCAACAGAGGGAGAGAATCAAGATCACGTGAAGTCAGTGGTGGGTTTCAAAAATTGTTCGAACCTACTCTGTGGGTGTGGCCTCCTTTGTGGGAGTGGCTTTCCACCCATGTGACCGGATGGGAGTGGCTTGACACCCATGTGACCGGATATGAAGATGCCGACGACACTTGTCAGAACCACCTTAAATTACCTCTCACACAGCCCTGGCATGCATAAGAATATGATGCAAACTTGTTTTTTAAAAGGCATCTTTGGTTTGCGTTGAAACAACTTCAACACACGCAATGTTCTGATTGCACCACAAACGCAGTAGTCATCCTTACCTTTCACAGAGGCCCTGAGTTTTATAAATATGAGCTTGATAGTGTAGAATAATCATATCCAAGGACCAGTGGTGGGTTTCAAAAAAGTTTGGAACCTCTTCTGTAGGTGTGGCCTGCTTTCCGGGTCCACTGGTGGAACCTCTTCTAACCAGTTCGGTAGATTTGACGAACCGGTTCTACCGAATAGGTGCGAACGGTAGGAATCCACCTCTGCGTGAAGTGTTAATACCACTTTATAATGCCTTGGTAAGGCCACACTTGGAATACTGCATTCAGTTTTGGTCACCACGATGTAGAAAAGATGTGGAGACTCTAGAAAGAGTCCAGAAAAGAGCAACAAAGAGGATTAGGGGACTGGAGACTAAACATATGAAGAACGGTTGCAGGAACTGGGTACGTCTAGTTTAATGAAAAGAAGGACTAGGGGAGACATGATAGCAGTCTTCCAATATCTCAGGGGTTGCCACAAAGAAGAGGGAGTCAGACTATTCTGCAAAGCACCTGCGGGAAGGATAAGAAGCAATGGGTGGAAACTGTTCAAGGAGAGAAGCAACTTAGAACTGAGGAGAAATTTCCTGACAGTTAGAACAATTAATCAATGGAACAACTTGCCTCCAGAAGTTGCAAATGCTCCAACACTGGAAGTTTTAAAGACGTTATTGGATAATCATTTGTCTGAAGTGTGGTAGGGTTTCCTGCCTAATCAGGGGGTTGGACTAGAGGACCTCCAAGGTCCCTTCCAACTCTGATATATAATTATGTATTATATCATATCATATATTATTTTATTATATTTACATATATTTTGGGGTCAATTGTGGTCGTAAGTCAAGAACTACCTGTGCTACCATTTTTTTCAACAAAGAAGCAACTTTGGTCTTGGATAACACTGTGTGTGCGAAGGGAACCTTTCTCCTTTATTGCCATTTTACTTCTTTTTTTTAACTTTGGATCCATTAAGCATCATTAACAATTAAAGCTACATGCTGGCTCTGTATGAGAGAGGGTGGATGATGGGATCAGAAGATGAGCACAGTTTGAATGGAGGAAGAAACCTGTGCTATCCTGATGATTCTGTACTACTCTAACCATTGAAACTGCCCCTAATCTGAAAAGTCTAGTGCAGGAAGTCCTTGACTTACAACAGTTCGTTTAACGACCGTGTCAAAGTTACAACAGCCCTGGAAAAATTGTAAATTCATATTCACAAAATTCAGGTGCTCGCAGGTAGGAATTGGATATGTATTTGTATGGTTGGTAATTATATAAAAGAAAGGATCGATGGACAGGTAATCTGACTGACTACACATACCTATGCAATGGATATAAAATGTAATTGTTGTAAGATCCACTCACTATATTGAAATGTTTATGCCAGAAAGGTTGTACTATGTCAAATGTTTTTAAGGTTTATCTAATAAAAAACTTTTTAAAAAATTCAGATGCTTGGCAACTCGCGTGTATTTATGACGCTTGCACTGTCCCGGAGTCACATGATCCCATTTTGCGACCTTCGGACAAGTCAATGAAGAAGTCAGGTTCACTTAACAACCGTGTTACTAACTTAACAGCCGCAGCGATTCACTTAACAGCTGTGGCAAGAAATGTCTTCAGAAGGGACAAAACTTGCTTACAAAACCCCTATCTTGCTGAGGCATGGAAATTTTGGACTCATGACAGCTTGTGGCCATAATGGAGCCCAGAATCGTGAGTGTAACTAATGTGGGCCGTTAAACAGGTCACCACGTGACTGCACGCAGTTCTGTGATCTATTCCGTGGCAGTCATTAAGCAAACGCCACGGTCATTAAGCAAATCCATGGTCTGCAATGGGTGTTTTGTGCAGGAAACTGGAAGTAAAGGCTGATTTTCGGCAGAAAATGTCATAAATCAGTCATGTGACCATAGCATCCACCCAAAACGTGACCATGGGGAAAGGGGTGGATGATGGGAATTTTGAATCTGGATCATAACCAGCCCTGGGGGAGATCTGTCGTATCTTTGAATGGTCACTAAGTGATCAGTCGTAAGTGGAGGACTATTTGTATGCAGTTGGAAGGCCTAAAAGACAGACTAGGGACCGATCAATCTGGAGAAAACCTATTTACGTAGTCGTGATGGGGCAATATGGACTTGACACATGAAGAGACAAGCTCACAACATTCTCATTACTTTGATATTCATTTAGCCTATTGCCAAATTCTAAGTCAGTGTTTCTCAACCTTGTCAACTTGAAGATGTCTGGACAGCGAATGCTGGCTGGGGAATTCTGGGAGTTGAAGTCCAGACATCTTCAAGTTGACAAGGTTGAGAAACACTGTTCTAAGTTATTCAGCCTTTTAGTATAATTTTGAAATACTCACCTAATAAATTGATTAGGAGTCGTTGCTGATGTTATCTGTAGTGAATTGTTTGTTTGTTTGTTCAAACATACGGTATTTATTTTATCTAGCTAATTGTGGCATTTTTGGCACCAGTTCGGTTTTTAGGCATTCGTTGTTTAGGAATATAAAGTATGTACATTCTTGGGTAAAATTGAAGGCCAACTAATCTAGCATCTTGTTTCCTATAAAATTGAGTCTGTAGTAGTATTCATTTTATGTTCGATTCTAAATAATCTTTTTTAAAGAAGATAAACTAATGTTCAAATTAAGAAATAGTCTAATTTTTAAGAAGAGACTGGACAGCCAATTGTCTGAAATGGCATAGGTCTCCTCCTTGAGCAGGGGGCTGGGTTAGGAATATAATCTAACGGTTAGGTTGGCAATATATAAATCATGTAACAATGTTGTACCTGTTTCTTTAAATCATACTGTAATATGTGATTGGTTGCTGTTTTCCTCAATCGGCCATAAGAGGGAGCCAGAACGACTGTTAGCTCTCTGTTAGATGCTGGGCTGATCTGATCTGAGTGTTTTTGGAAGCTGGCTGTTAGAAAGTGCCGTGAGCTATTGTACGTTTTGCAACTGCTAGCAAACTTTGAGTACTGAACTGATTATATGATACTGGACTATGTTATTTGGATTATCCCTTAACTGAAAGACGTTGATGACTGACTGTCTTATCCGTGTATGACTTGGACTGTTTGATGGACTCTGATATCTCTATTTCCATGAAAGTAAAAGCCTATTTAAACTGCAGTGTCTCCGTATGCTGGTTTGTGTGTTCTCCAACACAACTCTCCCAACGCTTCTTTGAACGCACACGCTCTCCCAACGGGGAGCTTACCTAACAGGCTGGACTAGAAGACCTCTAAGGTACCTTCCAGCTCTATTCTATTCTAAATTCTAAATCTCAGGTAGACTGCTTTTGCAGCTGCAGGTTCTATTTCCACAGCTTTATCTTCATCTCTGTTGGGTTTATGAGGACCAGTGGCCTCTTGTTGTTGGCTTTCTCTTGAGATAGACTGCTTCTGAACCTAGAAGTTCTTTTTGGTATGCACAATACAGATAGTCCTCACCTTACAATCATTTTTAGAGACCATTTGAAGTTATAACGGCACCAAAAGAGTGACTTATGACAGGATAAAATGTGAATTAAAATATCAAAGTGAGACGTGGCAGAAAGAAGATATAAAGACCTGCTTTTAAGACGTGTACAAAGGCAGGAAATGTCAAAAGCCCAAAACCACAGAGTTCAGCTAAAGTTCTTACAAAGCCATGTAGCCATTACCTGTGGCCCAAGACGAATTAAGACAGTATCTACTAATAAAGCTTCTTTTCTCAAGATAACCAATAAGAAATGGATTAAGTGTTTCCGTGTTGTGCTGCTTTTGAGAAAGTATAAGAATACGTGCTTCCATGAGAAGGGTTGTTCAGAAGTTACTTGCTAGCGTGACCCGTCAAAAGCGCGAACGTCATAAGCGCGCTGACAACACTGCGCCGCTAAAACCGCGATTTCAAAAGCGCGCTGACAACAGCGTGCCGACTGAAGCGCGATTTCATTTAAGGTAAGATTTACAGTTAGGTTTAGGGTTAGGTTTAGGGTTAGATTTAGGGTTAGGGTTAGGTTTAGGGTTAGGTTGAGGGTTAGGTTGAGGGTTAGGTTGAGGGTTACGTTACAGCGCGCTTCTGTCGGCACACTTTTGTCGGCGCGCTTTAGGGCTAATTAGTCGCTAATTCGTCGCGCGGTTTTGTCACCGCGCTTTAGACACCGCGGTTTAGTCAGGCGCGCTTTTGTTGTGCGCGCATTTGTGGTGGAACCACTTGCTAGCTTTTGACTAGCGTTTCTGAACCTGGCTGCCAATAAACTTCTCCCTGATCCCGAGACGTCCTAAGTCCTGTTATTTTCTGCAACACTCGCAGTTAGTCACCGTATCAGGTTTAGGTTTATTGGATTTATATGCCGCCCTTCTCCCAAGGACTTAGGGCGGCGAACAACATAAAAGAAAACACTTATTACAAAAATTAAAAGGGACATTAAATAAAGTATCTAAAAAAAACCCCAATTGATATTTACAATAAAAATTTAAAAATTAAATTAAAATTAACAACCAAATTAATCCTATATTTTATTCCATTCAGGCCAGGCCGGCTTGCTGGAAAAGCCAACTTTTTAGGGCACGTCGGAAGGACCGGAGGTCGGGGATTATACGAAACTCTGGGGCAGCTCATTCCAGAGGGAAGGCGTTCCCACAGAGAAGGCTCTCCTCCTGGGGGTCGCTAGCCGACACTGTCAACTCTGTGGGATCGCACTGGACGATGGGAGGCTACCGGTGGCAGTAGGTGGTGTCGCAGGTACCCTGGGCTTAAGCCATGGAGCGCTTTAAAGGTCATAATTAGTACCTTGAATCGCACCCGGAAGACAACCGGCAACCAGTGCAGGCCGCCGTATCAGAAATTCGCTGCTTGGCAACTGGCATATATTTACCAGATATTGCTATTTGCAACTTCCCCAGCTGGCTTTGCACAAGCACAGTCAACGGGGAAAGCCTGATTCACTTAATGGACACACGATTCACTTAACAACTGCAGCAATTCGCTTAACAAACTGTGGCAATAAAGGACGTAACGTTGGGTGCAATTCACTTAACAACCAACTTCCTTAGCAATGGAAAGCATGTTTTGGCTCCAATTTTGCAAGTCTGCCTAGGCTCCATATCTTTGAAAAATCACTGTATCACTAGAATTCCATTCTTACAGGAACAGAAGGAAAAAATAACGAGGCTATTTTTTTAGACAGTGTACAGAAGGTCAAAACAGTTATGTAAGACTATATTCAAACATATTAAATGATTTTACTAGATCAATTCAAGTTTTTGTTCTTTAATTGCATATTTCTACAGTTTGCAAACACGGAGACTTCCTTATATGAAGTACTTTTGGTTCATAACTGTTCTGACCTAGGCTTCCCAAAAGGACGAAGCCGACTCCTTGTCCCAGTGGTGGGTTCCAGATCCCGTTCCAACCAGTATGGTTGGAACAAGGCCGGCGGCGTCCACATCAGTGGTGGGTTTCAAAAACTTTTCGAACCTACTCTGTGGGTGTTGCCTCCTTTGTGGGAGTGGCTTGCCAGCCATGTGACCTGATGGGAGTGGCTTGTCGGCCATGTGTTTTCTCTCTCTCTCTCTCTCTCTCTCTCTCTCTTCTTTTTGTCTGTCCCTTTTTCCTTTTTTTCTTTCGTATCTTTCTCACTTTTTCTTTCTTTTTTTCTTTATTTCTTTCTTCCTTTCTCTTTCTCTCTCTTTGTGAGTCTGTGTGTCTGTGTGTGTCTGTGAGTGTGTGTGTGCACGCGTCAGTGGTGGTTTCAAAAAATTTTGAAACCTCTTCTGTAGGTGTGGCCTGCTTTCTGGTGGAACCTCTTCTAACCGGTTCGGTAGATTTGACGAACCGGTTCCACCGAACTGGTGCGAACTGGTAGGAACCCACCTCTGGTGCATATGCTCTCAGTGTACATAAAGAAAAATAAAATAGAATGCATTCATCAATAATCATAAGACACAACACTTAGTGATAGTCATAGGTTACTAATAAGCAATCAAATCGTACTAGGAAACAAATAAAACAATATAAAATTTAAAGATACAAGCAACAAGGTTATAGTCATAAGTGGGGAGAGATAGGTACTAGGAAGGAAGAGAAGAATAGTAGTAATGCAGTCTTAGTAAATTATTTGATAGTGTTGTGGAGGTCAGTTGTTTAGCAGAGGGATGGCATGCGGGGGGAAAACTGCCCTCCTCTCTAGTTGTTCTGGTGTGCAGCGCCCTATAGCATCGTTTGCATCTAAGTCAACGTGTGTAGAATCAAACTCCGGCTTTAATGACAGAACTGGGTTGTTGTTTTTAATAACACAATAACCAACATGACAAACTCTACCTGAACCATCATAACAGCGTGAATAGAGATTTATTTGTGGACAGGGATGGTCTCAAATGTCCTTTCCACTATTGAAATCATGCCTAAGGGAGGAGACAGAGAAGCTGGCAGGAAGACAACCCAGCTGGTGACCTCCAAGGCCTTCTGCTGGCTTGTGGGGGCTGCAGATGGCCCCAAATTATCAATCCCAACCCCTTTTTTCCATGGGATTGAAAACTGGATATATATATATCAGTGGTGGGTTTCAAAAATTGTTCGAACCTACTCTGTGTGTGTGGCCTCCTTTATGGGAGTGGCTTTCCACCCATGTGACCGGATGGGAGTGGCTTGACACCCATGTGACTGGATATGAAGATGCCAATGACACTTGTCAGAATCACCTTAAATTACCTCTCACACAGCACTGGCATCCATAAGAATATGATGTAAACTTGTTTTTTAAAAGGCATCTTTGGTTTGCGTTAAAACAACTTCAACACACGCAATGTTCTGATTGCACCACAAACGCAGTAGTCATCCTTACCTTTCACAGAGGCCCTGAGTTTTATCAAGATGAGCATGATAGTGTAGAATAATCATATCCAAAGACCAGTGGTGGGTTTCAAAAATTTTTGGAAACTCTTCTGTAGGTGTGGCCTGCTTTCCGGGTCCACTGGTGGAACCTCTTCTAACCAGTTTGGTAGATTTGACGAACCGGTTCTACCGAATAGGTGCGAACTGGTAGGAACCCACCTCTGGTCCACATGGATGCGTGCATGCGTCTTAGCGCCTCTGCGATGCTCCAGCTGCCCAGCGGAACATCGCACAGCCGCTATATGTGCCGTGCACATACGCGGAAGCCCCAAAGACTTAAAAGACCAGTAAGGAGCTCAGGCGGGTGGGTGGGCCCTCCGGAGCACCGTACTGGAATGGTATCCAGTGCTCCGGGCAGGCTCAGGTATGCCCGTAATGGGGAGTACCGCCTGCAACCCACCATTGCCTCGTCCTGATAAAACCCCTTTTATTTAGTTTAAAGTGAATTCCTCTCCAGCAAAGTCCCGGCCTTTCAAGTGATTTCACAAATACAGACCTTGGAGAGTTGCCAGGCTGATATCTTCCAAACACCACGCTGTAGCAGACAATATTTGGCAAGAAGTCAGGAACAGATCTTCACCCTAATGAATTGAACTAATTGTCTCCTGCAAACTCCACTCCCCTTTTGCTCCTCTTTATTCCCTATGGGAAGGGCCATTCACTGTCCACCTGTGCCTTTACTCCTTGTTCCTTAGCTGTTCCCTTCGTCTGGCAACTCTGCGCATGCACACACTGGGAACAAGCTCCAGCTGTTCTTCTGCCCCACTAATCTCCGACTCCGAAGGCAGCTGATAACTGACATATGGCTCTGGCCCCCTCTCTTCTTCCGACCGAGAGCTCTCGTCAGAGTCTTCCCCAGACTCCAGGACCGGCCCATGTTCCTCCCCAACCTCCTCACTGTCTGAATCTGCTGCCAGATCCTCTAATAACATCACGTGCACAATAATATAATGTGCACCAAAACAGGTTGATCCCCTACCCCTGAGGCTTTCCATGAAATGTGAGTAGATGCCCTATTTGGAGTGCAAACATTTTAAACAGTTGAGGAACATTTTGACCCCAAAATTGTTTGTTCTGAGCCAGGCATATTTCCAGGGTATGAAACACAGTATTCTATTGCAATGTGGTTTTGCATGAAGTTAAATGAGGCCCTTATGCAATGTTGTAGTGGAACAGCTTAGCACAAAATGCTTTGCAGTTTACTTTGTACTTTACCTCTTTCCTTTTGTGAGAAGAGGACTTTCCGTTAATATCCCAAAGGACATGATAAATCTTACAAGCTGCTAGATCTCAATAAGCATTATTACTTTCCCCTCCCCAGCTGAAATGGGTTCAGGCAAGCAAGGGACATGGTGGAGGGAACCAACCTAAAAAGTCAAGATGGTGAGGATTGCAAGTATGCAATTAAAGTCTTGTTCCAGAAAGGCAGTTTTGTTTAGTGGTGAAGGCACCAGCTAGAAAGCGGGAGACTTTGAGTTCTAATCCCGCTTTAGGCATGAAAGCTGTTGGGTGACTGTGCAAATCATTAAGAGACAGTGAGTTGGATAATCACTTAAATATGAGCCAGCTGTGCGCTGCAGCTGCCAAAAAAAAGCCATCACAGTTCTAGGCTGCATAAACAGAGGGATAGAATCAAGATCACGTGAAGGGTTAATACCACTTTATAAGGCCTTTATTCTCAAAGCGTGGACTGAATTGTCTCCAAAGTGAATTTCACACTTGGAATACCTTGCATCCAGTTTTGATCGCCACGATGTAAAAAAGATGTTGAGACTCTAGAAAGAGTGAAGAGAAGAGCAGCAAAGATGATTAGTGGATTGGAGGGTAAAGCATATAAAGAACGGTTGCTGGAATTAGGTGTGTCTCGTTTGATGAAAAGAAGGACCAGGCTACTTCAGCTGACTGCAGTTCTGCAGTTCGGCTGTTCAAATCTCACTGGCTCAGGGTTGACTCAGCCTTCCATCCTTCCGAGGTGGGTAAAATGAGGACCCGGATTGTTGGGGGCAATATGCTGACTCTCTGTAAACCACTTAGAGAGGGCTGAAAGCCCTATGAAGCGGTATATAAGTCTAACTACTATACTATACTATACTATACTATACTATACTATACTATACTATACTATACTATACTATACTATACTATACTATACTATACTATACTATACTATACTATACTATACTATACTATAGCCAATATCTCAGGAGCTGCCACAAAAAAGAGGGAGTCAAGCTATTCTCCAAAGCACCTGAAGGCACGACAAGAAGCAATGGGTGGAAACTAATCAAGGAGAAAAGCAACTTGGAACTAAGGAGAAATTTCCTAACAGTTAGAACAATCAACCAGTGGAACAACTTCCCTCCAGAAGTTGTGGAGGCTCCAACACTGGAGTTTTTAAAGAAGAGATTGGACAAACATTTGTCTGAAATGGTAAGGTTTCCTGCATGAGCAGAGGGTTAGACTAGAAGACCTCCAAGGTCCCTTCCAACTCTGTTATTCTGTTCTATTCTGTAGATTAGTTCTGATCCCCATTTAGACATAAAAGCTGACTGAATGACTTTGGGCCAATCACCAGGAGATGGCAAGATCGGGTCCTGCCTTAGGCATGAAAGCTGGTTGGGTGACCTTGGGCCAATCATCAGGAAACAGTGAGTTCTAGTCCAACCTTAGGCATGAAAGCCAGCTGGGTAACATTGTGAGGCTCGGGTGATAAACCAGTTTGTCAATTCCTGTCAGTACCCATGGATCAATTCTCAGTTAATCTGATTAAAAAAAAAAACCAAAACCAGGCCCTGCACTTGGAGGAAAAACAGTAGGAATAAAAAAAATGTTTTTTTAAAGTCATATCCCCATTTTTTATGCATTAATTCAATGTTTCTGAAGTGTGAACTGAATTGTCTCCCAAGATCCTTTTAGGGATCTGCAAAATCAAAATTATCTGCCAGCCTATCCTGAAAAATAATACCATATTAGAATCCCATCAAACCATTATGAGAAACTATAGTGATAGTGAACACATCAATCTTCTTTTTTAACTAGCCGATAACTCTGGAATACCTGGAGCAATTTCAACCAAACTTGGTACACAGATGACTTACTCCCTGTAGGCAAATACTGTGGGGGTAAGACACCCCTAACACCCCTCGGGGTGCGTGTTCTGTTAAGATACAGCCTGTTGTGCCTCAAAATGGCTTCTACTCTACTGCTGTAAAATGGCTTCTACTGTACAGCGCAGTGGAGTTGCCATGGTAACGGCTTCACAGTACTCCACAAGGGGACTCCCTCTGGTAAAGGGGAAAATCCAACATTAGAAATTACATTTGGTCCGGACATTTTCCCCCTATAAATAAATATCCGGGCAACACTGGATTATCAACTAGTTATTTATAAACAACAATAAAGGTGGGATTTATTATTACCTTGGTGACACAGTGGTTCGAGTGCAGTACTGCAGACTAATTCTGCTGACTGCCGGTTGCCTGCAATCTGGCAGTTCAAATCCCACCAGGCTCAAGGTTGACTCAGCCTTCCATCCTTCCGAGGTGGGTCAAATGAGGACCCAGATTGTTGGGGGCAAGAGGCTGACTCTGTAAAACCCCTTAGAGAGTGCTGTAAAGCATTGTGAAGCGGTATATAAGTCGAAGTACTAGTGCTATTGCCGCTATTAAAAATAAATGTGTACATAAATAAAAAATTTGCACCAAGAAAAGAATTACCAGAAGTTGCACATGACTCAAGGGAGTTGAGTCCACACTTAGATCTCGTGGGGTTAATTGGTTTGCACGAAGGGAGCCAGGGGAATATCTGAAATAAGTGTTTTCTTTGGCATTTTGCAGCTCATCTTAGTGAAAACACAACACTATCAGGGATCCTGGGCTCCCACTTTTGAATTTAAAAGCACAACAGAAGGGGACATCTCCCTTTGCATTTAATTACACTGGCAGATTTGTCTGGGGCACTTACTTGCAAATGCCTTGAGAATTGTTTCCATAAATATACCACAAAAGGCTGTGCAGAATCCCTCAAGGAGTTTGATACTTCCCTGCTCTTGCTCTTGGCAAGAAACGGTGGTAAGATTTGCTTCAGAGGGAAGATGACCTACTTTTCCTTTCCTTAAAATATTTCGGCGTTACGTTCCCGCTGCAAAATACCATCCAGTCCTTCAACTGAAAAGGAGGACAGGGAAATCATGTTCAAAGTCAGCTCTAAATCGCCTTTTAGCTCCCCCCCCCAAAAAAAAAGCTGCAACACTTGTGTAGTTATAAAACTACACAGTGGCGTAAATTGCTGCTGTGTAGTTATAAAAAAGCATCAGTGGTTGTTGAAAAGCTTTGGAGAATGAAACGCCAATCAAAACTGTAAATCCTGGGCTCAACGTCATACGTCTGAGGCCGTGATGGCGAACCTATGGCACGCGAGCCGTTGCCCCAGATCAGCTCCACCGCGCATGCGTGTGCCCCTCCCGCCATCCAGCTGATTTTTGGATCTCTGCTGCGCATGCTCAGGGGGCAAGAGATGTGCTTGCATGCATGAGGGGGTTGCAAGGGCAGGGGGCATAGGGGAGTGCGCTGCGCACCCCACAGCCTGTTTTTGATCCCAGGATATGGCAGGGAGACCTACTAGGGGCATGGGGGGGAGCATGGGGGTCACACGTGCATGCGCAGGGGAGCGGGGGGTGCATTATGGTGTGGGCGTGTGCTGTTGTTCGCGCGCACGCTTGCACTTTCGGCATGCAACGACGAAAAGGTTAGCCACCACTGGTCTAGGGCAATGCTTTTTAATTTTGGCCACTTTAAGATTTGTGGACTTCAACTCCCAGAATTCCCCAGCCAGCCTTCTGCCCTTCAGTAGAATCTGTTAATTCTGTATATTCGTCACCACCCAGGGTCACTTGGGATAGGCAACTATAGAAATTAAATACATAAAAACAGAGGAAATGGGCTGCTTATGGGTTCTCCATCGCTGGAGGAGAAGATCCTGGATGGCCACCTGTCAAGGATGGATTAAGTCAAGGTTTCCCAACCTTGATAACATGCTGGATGGGGAATTCTGGGAATTGAAATCCACAAGTCTTAAAACCCAACCAAGGTTGGGAAATACAGAATTAAGCGGATACTAGGCATGGCAGAGGCTGGATTAAACCGGTGGTTCGTTAAGTGGCGGTTGGGCTTATGAAATCTAATAACAGAATAACAGAGTTGGAAGGGACCTTGAAGGTTGTCTAGTCCAACCCCCTGCTCAGGTAAGAAATCCTTCACCCTTTCATACAAATGTTTGTCCAATCTCTTCTTAAAAACTTCCAGAGCTGGAGCACCCACAACTTCTAGAGGCAAGTTGTTCCACTGATTAATTGCTCTAATCTAACTGTCAGGAAATTTCTCCTTAGTTCTAGGTTGCATCTCTCCTCGCTTAGTTTCCATCCATTGCTTCTTGTCCTGCCTTCAGGTGCTTTGACTCCTTCTTCTTTGTGGCAACCCCTGAGATATTGGAAGACTGCTATCATGTCACCCCTAATCCTTCTTTTCATTCAACTAGACATACCCAGTTCCTGCAACCGTTCTTCATATGTTTTGGCCTCCAGTCCCCTAATCATCTTTGTTGCTCTTCTCTGCACTCTTTCCAGAGTCTCCACATCTTTTTTACATGGTGGCGACCAAAACTGGATGCCGTATTCCAAGTGTGGTCTTACCAAGGCCTTATAAAGTGGTATTAAGACTTCACGTGATCTTGATTCTTTCCCTCTGTTAATGCAGCCCAGCACTACATTGGCTTTTTTGGCAGTTGTGGCACATATTTAAGTGATTGTCCACTAGGACTCCAAGATCCTTCTCACAGTTATTACTATTGAGCAAGGCACCACCTATCCTGTACCTGTGCATTTGGTTTTTCTTGCCTAAATGTAGGGACGCAGTGGCTAAGACGCTGAGCTTGACGATCAGAAAGGTTGGCAGTTCAATGGTTCGAATCCCTAGCACCGCATAAGAGCCGAGGTGGCGCAGTGGTTAAATGCAGCACTGCAGGCTACTTCAGCTGACTGCAGTTCTGCAGTTCGGCTGTTCAAATCTCACCAGCTCAGGGTTGACTCAGCCTTCCATCCTTCCGAGGTGGGTAAAATGAGGACCCAGAGTGTTGTTGGGGGCAATATGCTGATTCTGTAAACCACTTAGAGAGGGCTGAAAGCCCTATGAAGCGGTATATAAGTCTAACTGCTATTGCTATTGCTACTTGCCCCAGCTTCTGCCAACGTAGCAGTTCAAAAGCATGTAAAAATGCAAGTAGAAAAATAGGGACCACCTTTGGTGTGAAGGTAACAGTGTTCCATGCGCCTTTGGCATTTAGTCATGCCAGCCACATGACCACAGAGACATCTTCGGACAGCGCTGGCTCTTCGGCTTTGAAATGGAAATGAGCACCGCCCCCTAGAGTCGGGAACGACTAGCACGTATGTGCGAGGGGAACCTTTACCTTTGCCTTACTTTTAATATTCTTACATTTCTCAGTTTTAATTTTTCCAGTCAATATCGCTAGATATCACCCTATAAAACAAAGCTCTTAAGAGATTCTCAATCATTCCTAAGCATGTAAAAGGGTCAAGAAATCAAAATGTTTGGAAAACCAGTAGATAGATTTTCCTGGGATGTCTTTGGCTTCCAGAATTCCGCGATTTTTCAATAATTTTTCCACTTTTGGCTCTCTTTTAGGTTGCAGAGATGGAGGAAATGACCATCTGGGAGCAATATACCATTACATTGAATCGGGTAAGTAGAGTCATTGTAGCAGCCACCGGATGAATGGAATGAATAGTAGCAATTTCACCCCACAGGTGAAATTTATACTTCCACATTTCCTTGTTTGAAATGTTAGTTTTCGTATTAATATTTTTTTCTTTTCTTTTTCTATCTGCGATATTCATAGGGTAGATTTTTTTTTAATGTGGACTAAATGGACTTGTTATTAAATTATTTTGTTATATATTGATTTTATGTAGAAAGCATTCATCGTCTATGGAAATTCTCAGTCCTCCAGGTCATGGTTGTCCCAAAGGTGCTTTTTCAAAAGGCCGATGGACTTTCTTTGCTTTTCCATGAAGACATTTTGCTTCTCATCCAAGAAGCTTCTTCCGTTCTGACTGTCAGAACTGATGAAGCTTCTTGGGTGAGAAGTGAAACTTCTTCAAGGAAACACAAAGCCCAGTTGCCTTTTGAAAAACCGCCTTTGAGACAAAGCGGTCATTAGAATTTACGAACTCGCTGGGGTTCACTCAGTCTTTGAATCTCAGTAAATAAATAATAAAAAAAACAAAAGAAAGAGAAGATAATATTTGTAGCTCAAGGTTAAATTGTGAGCCTTGGTGCTCTGTGAATTTGGTGGTTATCTTGCAGACATTTCATTACCAAATTAGGTAGCATCATCCATGCTAATACAAAGTGCTCGGAGCAAAGCCCAACTTCATATTAACACTGATGAGATTACCTAGTTTGGTAATGAAACATCTGCAAGAAAACCATCAAACGCAGAGAACACCAAAGACCCCACAAAAGAAATGTTGCATTTATTTCTTTATATCAATTGGTATAACCCAGGGGTGGGTTCCTGCCAATTCTAACCTCTTCTATAGAAGAGGTTCCACAAAGCTACTGTGCCATTTAGAACCGGTTCCAGCTCCCTCCCCCCGTCCATCCGCACCATGCTTGCCCTACCCGCCACTCACTGATTGGCTGGCTCACCAATTGCCCTGCCCGCCTCTAAGAGTCCTATCTAAACCTTAAAGTCTTAAAGCTGTCAAGTCTGAATATCTCTGGGGTTTTTTATCTAAAGGGTTAGGGGTGCAAGGGTCTTGTAACTTGACAGCTTTAAGACTTGCACACTTCAATGCCAGAGTTCCTGAGCCAACATGACTGGAGGAGGAATTCTGGGAGTTGAAGTCCACAAGTCTTAAAGCTGTCAAGTTTAAACACCCCTGGGGTTTTCTTTCCTAAAGGGTTAGGGGTGCGAGGGTCTTGTCACTTGACAGCTTTAAGACTTGCGTGCTTCAAATGCCAGAGTTCCTGAACCAACATGACTGGAGGAGGAATTCTGGGAGTTGAAGTCCACAAGTCTTAAAGCTGTCAAGTTTGAACACCCCTGGGGTCTTTTTTCTAAAGGGTTAAGGGTGCGAGGGTCTTGTAACTTGACAGCTTTAAGACTTGCACACTTCAAATGCCAGAGTTTCTGAGCAAACATTTTGGTTGCTAAGCAAGAGCGTTGTTAAGTGAGTTTCACCACATTTTACAAGTTGGTCATGCCCACCCAGTCACATGACTACCAAGCCACTCCCACCCGGTTACATGGCTGGCAAGCCATTCCCACAAAGCAGGCCACACCTACAGAAGAGGTTCTAAAAAAATTTGAAACCCACCACTGGTATAGCCTTATACCTTCTTCCTTCATCCTTGGGTTATTTCCTGCTTTATTGGAATAAGAAGTGCAGGAAAAGATTTTAACGTTTTCTCCTTTCATCCAGGATCCCCGGAAGGGTTTTGGCATTGCCATTTCGGGTGGCCGCGATCGTCCAAACAGTTCCGATGGCGACACTTCTATTGTCATATCAGATGTGGTGCCTGGAGGCCCGGCTGTTGGACGACTCCAGTGAGTACTTAAGCAAGCTCACAAACCAGGGAAAAACAATAGTTTTTCTCTGGGACTCCCAAGACCCAGTTGCTGTTTGCCTTCTCTGATGTCATAGCAGTTTTAATCAATGGCTGGGGCAATGGACCACGCTTGCTGCTTTGGGGGGGGGGGAATTGTGTAAATTATCTCTTTGGGTACCAACTTGCATGCTCACTCAGTGCCTACACTGTGCCCACCTTAGCTGAGATGTTTCTAGCGGGAAAAGAGGATATTTCTTAAGTATAGCACTTAGAGGTAGCCCGCAATTTAGGTCACTTAGCAATTATTCAAAGCTACAACAAAGTTACGCTCCCTCTAAAAGGGACCTACCATCTAATTTTGGAGTGCTAAGGGTGGTGCACAGTGGTGTATTAAGCATCAAGCAGACTAAGCACGTGCTTAGGGCACCAGGCCCAAATGGGCACCACAAAGTTGAGAAAGAAAAAAAACCCAATGAAGTTTTGCACAGTATGTACAAAGGAGGAGAGCACCAAGATTTGTCAGTGTTTAGGGCACCAGTGAGCCCTAATCCGCCTGTTCTGCCTCGAGCATTGTAGGCTTGATCGGGGCATGCAGTTAACTCCACGCTTAGAAATCTTATTCAGATCAAGTTTATTATCAGGCAATTCTTAATAGCAAAACTTACAGTTCAGTGGTAATAGAGTTCTGACTTTCCATAATCTGTCCCATCACATGGTGTAAAAAGAGGATGATTTCACTCCCATGTTGAGCGGAGATACAAAACACTACTATTCCGGTTCACAATGGCATTCAAACTAACCGGCTATAAACTTTGCATGCGGGCAAAATGCCCCAGTGGCCAATCATAAACAGAGATGTGATCACATGTCATGGAACTACATTTCTCATAAGGCAGTCTCTGCCTACATTTCCCATGAGCTAGTTTCTTAAAGGAGACAGTTTTTAATTCCTACACTAGCTATTTACTGCTGGGCCAGCATCCCGCCACTTCTGGTGCACACAAACCAGGGGTGGGTTCTTGCCAGTTCTAGCCTCTTCTATAAAAGAGGTTCCACAAATCTACCGTGCCGTTTAGAACCGGTTCCAGCTCCCCCCCCCCCCCCCGTCCGCACATCGTCAAGATGAACAACGAGAGGAGGAATTCTGGGAGTTGAAGTCCACAAGTCTTACAGCTGTCAAGTTTGAACACCCCTGGGGTTTTTTTTTCTAAAGGGTTAGGGGTGCGAGGGTCTTGTAACTTGACAGCTTTAAGACTTGCGTGCTTCAAATGCCAGAGTTCCTGAGCCTACATGACTGGAGGAGGAATTCTGGGAGTTGAAGCCCACAAGTCTTAAAGTGAGTTTCACCACATTTTACAAGTTGGCCACGCCCACCCAGTCACATGGCTGGCAAGCCACTCCCACACAGTCACATGGCTGACAAGCCACTCCCACAAAGCAGGCCACACCTACATAAGAGGTTCTAAAAGAAATTGACTGACACAAACACACACATACTACCATACCACCATCAAAACCTGATCTGTGGGGGAAGAGGATCTGGATCTGGAGGCCACAGAGATCGAGGGGGTGTCTTCGTTGGCTTCGGAGGAGAATGGGGAGTCAGGCCAGGGCCTTTTACGATTGGGATGGCTTGCAGGCAGGGAGGAAGGGGGCAGGACGACCAAGAGAGGCTAAGCAGTGAACATGAGCTCAGGTGATGAGCACGGACTGCCCCCTCCTGATCCTCAAACATAAGAGAGTGGAGAGAAGACAAGACCAGCGCAGCCTAACCCAGCTACTCGGGAGGGGAGCGCTCCACACCTCTTCACAAGGCACACCTGGGGAGGGAGACTTAAGGGGACGCTGTGGGGAGGGGCATTTGTTGGGAACCAACGCTGAATTCGTAGAGTTTGGTATGGCGGTGCAGGCATTGGGCGTTTGCAAGACTGCTTGCTTCTTCCTTGCTTCGTGGACTCAATGCCGTGTTTCCGCCTTCATGGATTCATTGTATGCTCCTTGCTTCGTGGATTCATTTCCCTGTGTTGGAAGAAATGTCCTTCTGGGTTCGGCTCCAAGTGGGGGAAAAGACACTGGAGACATGGAGGCTGCTTGGAAAGGTGGTTTATTGGTGGACAGGACCACATGGCTTGAGTTCCTGAACAGAAAAGGTGATCACATGCTTCAATGTTGGGTGGAGAAGAAGAGAAGAGACTGAGATGCTGAAAGTCCCTGGTTTTATGCCCTCTCTGGCCTTTGATCTTGAGCTTGTATTCTGATTGGTTGTCAGACTCCCATGGGGCCATGCAGGAGCAACTCTCTAGGCTGCATTTTGAATCCAGGTTTGGTTGAGTTCTCAGATGCCATGTGGCAAGTTGGGTAAAGGGCCAATATTATTGTGCCTTAATCCCATCCCCCTTGGAGCTGAAGGGGAGAACTCTTTATTATGTAAAGTGGGCTAGCTTGGCCTTCTTAATGGCCCATTGGCAAAGTGGGGATGAGCAGGAAGCTACAGGGAGCTATTCTGTCTTTTAAAACATGTTTCTTCCTTTTCGCATCCAGAGAAATATTCTGCCTTTTCAATATTTTCCTAGGATATTTCATTTTTCTGGGAGAGGGCTGGGGGAATAACTTCCTACACCTGTTCGTCTGCTTTGCTGGATTGGGCACAGCCAGAGGCTGCTATGCTTGTGTGTGTTTTGCTCTGAGACTCAGAAACATGAGAGCGTTTGGGGAAGTTTGGAGCAATAAAGAAGTGGTTTGAACTGCCAGCTGCCTGTTACCTCAGTGCCGTGCCCCAGATCATCACACATACAAACACACCCACAATACACACAGAGCAGACACGTGAAGGGAATTTTGGTCACGTTGTTGAAAGAAATGTCCTTCTGGGTTCAGCTCCAAGTGGGGAAGAAGACACTGGAGACATGGAGGCTGCTTGGAAAGATGGTTTATTGTTGGACAGGGACACATGGCTTGAGCCCTGTACAGAAAAGGTGATCACATGCTTCAATGTTGGTGGAGAAGAAGAGAAGGGCTGAGGAAGGGCCTTGCTAGGCTTTTTATACCCTGTTTAGTCCCACCTCTCTGTTTCCTGTTCCTGTGTAAGAAATGTATTCTGATTGGTTGTCAGGCTCCCATGGTGCCATGCAGGGGGCTACTCTCTAGGCTGTTTTGAATCCATAGATGAGTTCTCAGATGCCATGTGGAGAGTTGAGTAATATCCCTTCCCCCTACAGCTGCAGTGGAGAAGTCTTTATTATGTAAAGTGGGCTAACCTGGCCTTCTCAATGGCCCATTGACAAAGTGTAGATGGGCAGGAAGCTACAGGCAACTATTCTGTCTTTTAAAGCACGTTTCTTTCTTTTCACATCCAGAGAAATATTCTGCCTTTTTAATATTTCATTTTTCTGGGAGAGGGCTGGGTGATAACTTCCCACCACGTGGCAACTGGTTGTAGCATTCTGCACTCCCATGGTGCCCTTTCTGATTTTTCTGGGCTGGAAAACTACCCTCCCGGTCCGTTTCCACCCCTAGGAATGAACTCATTTGCTTCACGATTGCAATACTGGCTGCAAAAAAAAGGTTGCAAAGTTGGGTCGTTCGTGTGACTGCCTCAGCGTTATTTCTATATTTTCCTTCCTGAAGGAAATTCCAGGCTCCATCGTGGTTGTAAACTGAGGCCCACATATAGCAATAGCAATAGCAGTAGACTTATATACCGCTTCATAGGCCTTTCAGCCCTCTCTAAGCGGTTTACAGAGAGTCAGCATATTGCCCCCAACAATCTGGGTCCTCATTTTACCCACTTCGGAAGGATGGAAGGCTGAGTCAACCCTGAGCCGGTGAGATTTGAACCGCTGAACTGCTGATCTAGCAGTAGCCTGCAGTGCTGCATTTAACCACTGCGCCACCTCGGCTCTTATAATTGTTCAACGGTCAAATGGTCAAACTCTCCGCTTCGGGAGGATGATATCGGCACCCTCTTCTTGGGACTTCAGTTCCGTTGTGCCACATTGTGCCACAGCATTTATTTGCTATCTCAAACATGCTGCTTTTTAAAATATTTTAATGGTGTTTTAAAGCAGTGGTCTCCAACCTTGGCAACTTTAAGACTTGTGGACTTCAACTCCCAGAGTTCCTCAGCCAGCTTTGCTGGCTGAGGAACTCTGGGAGTTGAAGTCCACAGGTCTTAAAGTTGCCAAGATTGGAGACCACTGTTTTAAAGGACGCGGTGGCTCAACGGCTAAGATGCTGAGCTTGTCGATCAGAAATAGTCGGCAGTCCAGCGGTTCGAATCCCTAGCACCGTGTAATGGAGTGAGCTCCCGTTACTGGTCCCAGCTAGCAGTTCGAAAGCATGCAAAAAATGCAAGTAGAAAAATAAGGACCACCTTTGGTGGGAAGGTTAACAGTGGTCCGTGCTCCTTCATACCGACCACATGACCACGGAGACGTCTTCGGACAGCACTGGCTCCTTTACTGGTCTTTTACATGGAGAAGGTCTCAAGATGGGATATAGACTGTGTCCTTGGCTTATAGGCCATAGATCCAATTCTGACCTCTCTAAATACGGGTGCATTGAAGCCCATTTGGGATTTCTGGAGAAGCCAGGAACAGGAATGATCGTTTAAAAAAAAAACATGGATTAAAAAATGAGCTGTGTAAGCCAGGTTCCTATGTTATTAATATTATTATTTTTTAATGTACTTTTTTATTTTCCATTTTCATAACATATAACCACATGTATACTATTACATAGCCAATATCCTATTGTATTAAGTAGTAATTACATCAGTTCCTCTTGTCATCAGCGCCCAGAAAGAGAAAAACCCATTATTAGCTCATCTGCTCTCCATACACCTCTTTCTTCTGCCTCTCTCCTACCTCCTTTCTTCCCTCTATCATCCTTTTCTACTCTACTTCCCCTTCCTTTCTCCTTCTCCTCTCTCTTCATTCCACTCCTCCTTATCCTCCTCATCTTCCCCCCTTACTCTCTCTCCTATCCCTCTCTTCCTATCTTTCTTCTCTCTTCTGTTTCCCACTCTTATTGGTGTATTTCAGCTTCTGAGCAGACTCCATTCTATGTTGATGGTATTTATGCTTCCATATCAATATACTTAACATATCTTAGTAATTAATATTATTGTATTCCGCTCTGTTCATTTAGAACAATGAGGACTAGAACCTTATGGCTTCCTAAAGGAGCACAGTAAAAGTACTTCCATTCGCAAACCATGGCAGGATGGGTGAGATTTCCCATGTGGTAAAAGGAAGTTGAAGAGATTTTTAATACTCTTTTGAATTGGGGGGGAGAAAGAGGAGAGGGGAAATGTTGTGGCTTCTTTCTCACTTGTTAGGCCTTTACTTAACTCCTGTTTACATTTTGCAGGACCCGTGACAAGATTGCCATGGTCAATGGCCTCTCCATGGAGAATGTGTCTTCGTCTTTCGCCATCTCCACTCTGAAAACCTGTGGCAAGTTGGCTAATATTGTGAGTGGAGTTGAAGCAGATCGGTTGGAGAAGGGGCAGGACTTCCAAATATGTTTGTCCCTTTCTTTCTTTCTTTCTTTCTTTCTTTCTTTCTTTCTTTCTTTCTTTCTTTCTCTCTCTCTCTCTCTCTCTCTCTCTCTCTCCTTCCTTCCTTCCTTCCTTCCTTCCTTCTTTCTTTCTTTCTTTCTTTCTTTCTTTCTTTCTTTCTTTCTTTCTTTCTTTCAGATTAGCTAAGATTAACCTATTCCTCTCAGAATGAGCCAGGAATCTGAAGCCAAGTACGATAATGGTTTAGTATCCTGGCTTCTCCAGATAATGATAGCTTCTTAGTTCAGTAAAATGGAAGTTGAGGCTACGTTAAGATGTCCTGGTTTCTGCACCTGAGGGCAGAACAAGAAGCAATGGGTGGAAACTAATCAAGGAGAGAAGCAACCTAGAATTAGGGAGACAATTCCTGACATTTAGAACAATTAATCGGTGGAAGAGATTGGACAACCATTTGTCAGGAATGGAATAGAGCAGTGATGGCAAACCTTTTTGACACTAGCGCAGAAGAGGAGCTGCCCAGAGGCCATGCGTGTGGCAAAAAATGAAGTCCTAGTTTCCAGCATTAGCGCCAACCAGCTAGTCTTCCGGTTACTGGTGTGAACGGCGATCATCTCACGTTGGAAAATGGAAGACCAACTCTTCCAATTTCCAGCACTGTCGCACGCATAAAGGGCAGCTGATTGTTGCATGCGCATGCATGCCTGAAACCCGGAAGAGGAACAGGCGATGCCACACGTACCAGTCAACATAGCTCCCACCTGCCACTTTGGACATGCGTGCCATAGGTTCTCCATCAAGGGTATAGGGGTTCCTGTTTGAGCAGGGGTTAGATTAGAAGACCTTCAAGGTCCCTTCCAATTTTCTTATTCTGTTATTCTGGTTTCCTTGCTCACCCTGTAAAAATAGGAGTGACAGATCTACATGTATCATACTGTATATTTATATTTATTTATTGGTATCCCACCTTTATTACTTTTACAAATAACTCAAGGCAGTGAACATACCTAATCTCCTTTCTCCTCCTATTTTCCTCAGAACAACCACCCTGCGAGGTGGGTTGGGCTGAGAGAGAATGACTGGCTTAAAGTCACCCAGACATGCGTATCATGCCTAAGGCGGGATTTGAACTCACCGTCCCCCAATTTCTAGCCTGGTGTCTTAGCCATTCGATTAAACTGGCTCTGTTATGAAAGTTGAATATGGATTTGTGTGCCAGGGGACTACCTCAAAATCCAGTTTCAGTCATTGTATAGCCCTCGTTATTTTTTTAATGTTGAGACAAAATCTCTGTCAAGCGTGGAGGGAAAAAATTGTTGAGCAAAGGAATTGTGCCAAAGTTTCTGCTCAGTGGGAGTTGAATATTCTCTTCCCCATGGCAGGAAAAGTAGAAAAAGTTACCTTAAAAAATGGCAACTTTTTATAATTCCGTTTTAGTTCACCTGATGAGTATGAATCTTTTGTTACACAGATTTGCAGTGGTTTTAAAAAATAATAATAAAGAGGACAGCCCCGAGCTGTGTTTGTCAACTCTAGTAAGTTTTAACATGTGTGGACTTCAGCTCCCAGAATTCCCCAGCAGAGGAATTCCCCTGGCTGGGGAATTCTGGAAATTGGAAGTCCACATATCTTCAAGCTACCGTGGTTGAGAAACATGAGCCCAGATGCAAATCTCAGGTGTAAATTCTCTCTCTCTTATTGCAGACGGTAAAAAGACCCAGAAAAATCCATCTGCCAGTTGCCAAATCCAGCCAGCCGAAAAGCCAGCCTCCCTTGACTTCTACTAAACATGTGACGGATGGGAGAAACGATGACTCGGATGAGGATTATGGGTACCAAGGCGGTGAGTCAGCCCCCTCAGGCAGAACCCCAGGGCAGAGCCGGCAGCAGACAGAAGCGGAACATAACCGCGGTTACGATGGAGACTCGTCCAGCGAGAGAAGTTCGGGACATTATCGTGAGGAGGACGATGATAGCGCCCACAGGCACCCCCTCAGGAGCCGGAGGCGGAGCCAAGAGGGGGGATACCGGAGGCGGAGCCAAGACAGCGGGTCTGATAGGGCCCTACTGGCCAATGGGCACCATCACAAAGGAAGCACCAGCGGGCTTGTCCTGATGTCCGGGTTTAAGAGACTGCCGAGGCAGGACGTCCCGATGAAACCCGTCCGCTCGGTTTTGGTGAAACGGAAGGAGAGTGAAGGTGAACGGCTAGCTTTCTTTTTTTCACCCATTTCTCCTGTTCTGCTCCTTCAAATTAAGGTACAACTAGTCCTCCATTAACAACCATTCGTTTAGTGACCATTCAGAGTTGCAACGACACTGAAAGAAGTGACTGGTGACCACTGTTCACCCTTACAACCGTTGCAGCATTCCCATGGTCATGTGATCAGAATTCAAACGCTTGGCAACTGGCATGTACCGCATTTTTCAGAGTATAAGACACACCAAGATTTTGAAGAGGCAAATTTTAAAAAAAGTTTTTGCACTCTGCAGACCTCCCCAAAACGGCCTGTTTTTTGCAAAAACGGGCCCGTTTTTTGTCAAAAAAAGGCCATGCATAGCCTTTAGGAGGCTTATAGAGTGCTCCTGGGGGCTGAAGGGGCAAAAACAAGCAAATAACAGCCTGTTTTTTGCTCATTTCTGCCCTCCCCGGCTCCCAGGGGCACTCTGGAAGCCTCCTAAAGGCTATGCACGGCCATTTTGGTGGACGGGGTGGGATTTCGGAAGGCCAAAAATGCTGTATTCCATGTATAAGAAGCACCCAGATTTTCACCTTCTTTTTTGAGAGAAAAAGGTGTGTCTTGTACTCTGAAAAATACGGTACTTATGACAGTTGCAGTGATCAATTTTTGTGCTTTCTGAAAAGCACTCAGTGAGGAAACCATTTAACAGCCACGTTACTAACTTAACAGCTGCAGTGATTCACTTAACAGCTGTGGCAGGAAAGGTCCTAACGGGCAAAACTCACTTAACGATCGTCTTGCTTAGCAGTGGAAATTTTGGTTGTTAAGTGGAGGATCACCTGTATACTTCTGTATTTTTTTTCCTCTGCCACTTTCTCTGCCCAATGCAGATCTCAGTGTTTTTCGAATTTAGCAAGTTTAACATGGGAGGACTTCGATTCCCAGAATTCCCCAGCCAACATCACAGAATTCTGGGAGCTGAAGTCCACCCATCCCCATTCCCCACCATCCAGTCACAGTTGAAGAAGCTTCTTGGATGGGAAGAGAAACGTCTTCAAAGAAAAACCAGAAAGTCCAGTCACCTCTTGAAAAAAGCACCTTTGGTACATCCAGAGCCGAGGTGGCGCAGTGGTTAAATGCAGCACTGCAGGCTACTGCTAGATCAGCAGTTCAGCGGTTCAAATCTCACCGGCTCAGGGTTGACTCAGCCTTCCATCCTTCCGAGGTGGGTAAAATGAGGACCCAGATTGTTGGGGGCAATATGCTGACTCTCTGTAAACCGCTTAGAGAGGGCTGAAAGCCCTATGAAGCGGTATATAAGTCTACTGCTATATTGCTATCCAGGACCTGGAAGATTGAGAATCTCCATAGGCATACACGCAAATACCCTGTTTCCCTGTTTCCGTTTTAAAGTTGCCTAGTTATAAAAAAAAACACCGATCTTTCTGATCTTCCAAAATTCTTTTTTTTTTCAAATATATTTTTATTCTTTTTAAACAAAACAACACATACAAAACAAAAGCAAGAAAAAAAAACACAACTTTCCTCCATTTCATCAAGCATGTCGTTTGGTTACATCAATTCTTAAGATTAAGAATAACATCACTGGTTTTGCATTAAACCATACCTGAATATTTCGCTGTCATTGAGCATTATGTGTTCAAATTACCATTAATATTCTTTCATTTGTAACAATCCTTATTTCCTTGAATTCATAATTATCTATCAAATAACAATGGGTCTTTAAAGTATTATAATATCACCTATCTCCAAGGAGAAAAAGCGGAGATTAGAACAAAGAATTCCCATTAATTTATAATATACATTCATATTTTCAATTGACCATAATGTCACCAATCATCCAGAGTTCCATTATTAATTATTAATCCATATAGTGGTTAAGTATTTCAACTCATATGTATATATCAATTGTTCATTACATCATCATTGGTCCGTTTTCTAATATAAAATGGTCGCTACATGCATGATCTTCCAAAATTCTAATTTTTCACCTGAAAGTGACAGGCTTCTGCATTCGATGGAAACCTTTGTAAAGCTTTGTATGAGCTGCGGTGGCACAGTTTAGGTTTAGGTTTATTGACTTATATGCCGCCCTTCTCCCAAAGGACTCAGGGCGGCGTACAACATAAAAACACATATTACAAAAATTAAAAGAAAGATTAAATAGAATATCGAAAAAAAACCACAATAGACATTTACAATGAGATTTAGAAATTAAATTAAAAATAACAATTAAAATTAATAATTTATTTTATTCAGGCCAGGCCGGCTTGCTGGAAAAGCCGACTTTTTAGGGCGCAGTGGTTAGAGTGCAGTACTGCAGGCTACTTCTGCTGACTGCTGGCTGCCTTCCATTTGGCAGTTCAAATCTCACCACGCTCAAGGTTGACTCAGCCTTCCATCCTTCCGAGGTGGGTAAAATGAGGACCCAGATTGTTGGGGGAAACAGGCTGACTCTGTAAACTGCTTAGAGAGGGCTGTAAAAACACTGTGAAGAGGTATATAATTCTAAGTGCTATTGCTAAAGTAAAAGTTAAATGATCACGATAAAGGACAAAAGTGAGTGTTTAAAAAATAAATAATTCTAAGGGACAACTGTCTGAAATATATAGTCCTCAACTTACAACCCTTCATTTAGCATCTGTTCAAAGTTACAACAATAATTTATGATTGGTCCTCCCAGTTAATAACTGTTGCAGAATCCCCACAGTCACGTGATCAAAATTTGGGCGCTTGGCAAGTGGCAAATATTTGCAATGGTTACGGCAACTCGGAGTCTAATGATTACCATTTGCAACTTCCTGACTGGCAAAACAATGGAGGAAGTTGAATTTACTTAACAGCTGCATGATTCACTTAATAGCAGTGGTGAAATCTAATTTCCCCCCCCACCGGTTCTGTGGGTGTGGCTTGGTGGGAGGGGGTGTCATGTGACGGTGAGTGTGGCCAACTTTTTTTCACTTTTTAAAGCATTTTTTTCCTGCCGGTTTGGTTAAACCGGACCGAACCGGGAGGAGTTCACCCCTGCTTAACAGCCATGTCAAAAGAGGTCGTAAAATCGATACAACTTACTTAGCAACTCCCTTGCTTAACGACATAAATTCTGCTCCCAATAGTGTTCCTAAGTCTAGGGAAACCTATAATAACCGTACTTCCCACTTAGGACTTTATGAATGAGGAAAATGTTTGCTAACTGACTCTTCTAAAAACTTTCCTTCCTGAAAACCCAAGAATACGGACTGAAGCTGGGTAGCCAGATTTTCATCAAGCACATCACCGAGACAGGATTGGCAGCCAAGGATAACTCCCTGCAGGAAGGGGACCTTATCCTCAAGGTGAGTTGGGAAAAGTTGCTATGATCACAATAGTTCCTGGTCTGGCTATGCCTGTTTATGTTGCTGTGATCTTTCCCGTTTTTGAGGATAGGTTCCTCTCATGTCACTGAGAAAGCAAATATGTCCCTAAAAAGTTATAAGGTGACATGATAGTGTTCCAATATCTCAGGGGCTGCCCCAAAGAAGAGAGGGAACAAAGCTATTCTCCAAAGCACCTGAAAACAGAATAAGAAGCAATGGGTGGAAACTAATCAAGGAGACAAGGAACCTAGAACTAAGGAGAAAATTCATGACAAATAGAACAATTAATCAGTGGAATGCCTCCAGAGGTTCTGGGTGCTGCAACACTGGAGGCTTTTAAGAAAAGATTGGACAGACTTTTGTCTGAAATGCTATAAGGTCTTCTGCTTGAACAGGGGGTTGGACTAGAAGACCTCCAAGGTCCCTTCCAACTCCTATTCTGTGTTGTTCTGTTCTCTTCTATAGTCTGTTCTGTTCTGTTCTTATGAGTTTTATTCTATTCTATATTCTGTTCTATATTCTAATCTATTTTGTTGTGTTGCGTTCTGTTCTGTTCTATATTCTATTCTATATTCTGTTCTGTTCTGATGAGTTTTATTCTATTCTATATTCTGTTCTATATTCTACTATTTTGTTGTGTTGAGTTCTGTTCTGTTCTATATTTGTTCTGTTCTGTCGAGTTCTATTCTATTCTATATTCTGTTCTCTATTCTATTCTGTTCTGTTCTGTTGAGTTCTCTTCTATTCTATATTATGTTCTGTATTCTATTCTGTTCTGTTGAATTCTATCCTATCCTATATATATTCTGTTCTATATTCTGTTACAGCAGGCTCCAACATTTCCAATTCAGCAGACCAGCGGAAGTGGCAGCCGGAGGGGTGGGGAGAGGGGATAGTTTCGTGCACACATGCATGCCGCTTTCTCAAATAAAGCTTCATGCGCAGTATGGCTCATCAGCATCTTTCTCCTGACATAAGTCTGGGATAAGGTTTTGAGCAAAGAAAACATCACTTGGCCTGACTCCCCTCTTCCTCTCTTCTAGATCAACGGCGTTATCAGCGAGAACATGTCCTTGGAAGAGACCAAGCAGCTGATCGAGCAGTCCGAGGGAAAACTAACCTTACTCGTTTTGCGTGATAACAGCCAGTTCTTGGTCAACATCCCTCAAGTGAGAGACAGCGATACGGAAAGTTCCCACCTGGACGGTGAGGGGGGGACTCTGGAGAAAAACTGGGTGTCAGCGTTCCAAGTATCATGCAGAATTAAATTAGAGTCCAAGGCAAAACTATCCTTTTTGTTCCAATTTAATAAGACAGACATCTTAGGCACATCTGTGTTAATCCCAATACTGGAAATGACATCAGAATTCCACCCAGTTAAAAGTTCATGATCTTGTCCCCACACCCATAATCCATCACATGGTCCAATCTTCTTCTTCCATGCTAGCATCCACACCCAGCTTCTTCTGGTCAGGTGTACTGGCGCGGAGACAAAGGATGACCTTGGCTTCTAGTAAAGAATGAAAAACAATACATTCCACAATCCTACTCCTGTCTATTCCCCCCTCCCATCAACTATACTAAAGAAACAGCATAATGAAATAAGAGACAGTGTGGCAGGCCAAAATTCTAAAATGAATATAAATGCGGGCCTGACACTGGGGTGGGAAAGAGGATGTGGGGGAAATGGAAGTGGTTCCTGAGGTTGCTGAGACAGCCATAGCGCTTAGGATTTATATACCGCTTTACAGGGCTTTACAGCCCTCTCTAAGTGGTTTACAGAGTCAGCCTCTTTGCCCCCAAACAATCTGGGTTCTCATTTTATCGACCTCGGAAGGATGGAAGGCTGAGTCAACCTTGAGCCTGGTGAGATTCGATCTGCCAAACTGCTCGCAAACGGGGATCAGCAGAAATAGCCTGCAGTACTGCAGTACTCTAACCACTGTGCCATATAGTAGCTCACTGTACAGTGAGCTACTGAGAGTCATGGGGATTGTGGCAGGGCAGAAATGGAATACAAGTAGTCCTCAACTTACAACAGTTCATTTAGTGACCGTTCAAAGTTCTGGGAACTTATTTACTGACCTCGGAAGCGTGGGGGGCTGAATCAACCTTGAGCCAGTGAGAATCGTACTGCCAGCAGTCGGCAGAATTAGCCTTGCCATACTGCATTCTAACCACTGTGCCACCACAGCTGAATTGAATGGAACAAAATAGGATAGGATAGGATAGGATTAGGATAGGATAGGATAGGATAGGATAGGATAAGATAAGATAAGATAGGATGGGATAGAATAGATTCTTTATTGTCACTTTGAATGTACAATAATCAGCATTCATTAAAAAAAAATGTTGCATACAGCTCTCAAAGGGTTACCATCTCCAATATACACTACATCAGGGGTCACCAATCTGCGGCTCTGGAGCCGCATGTGGCTCTGCTGTGGCTCTGTCACTGGTCGGCGCCCCAATTTTGAGAGGAGCTTCCGGTTGGGTGGGAGGGAGAGAAGCTCAGTGCGCCAGGAGAAGACTCTATGGCAAGGGGAGGGTTTTCCAGTTTCTCCACAATTGATAGGGCTTTCGGTTATGACAGGTAGAGCAAAAGGACACCATGCTAGGAGGAGACTCTATGGTGGGGGAACTGAACTTCTGGTCAGCTCCAGAATTGAACAGGGGGCTTCCGGTTAGTACCTGAGCCAAGGTGGCGCAGTGGTTAAATGCAGCACTGCAGGCTACTGCTAGATCAGCAGGTCAGCGGTTCAAATCTCACCGGCTCAGGGTTGACTCAGCCTTCCATCCTTCCGAGGTGGGTAAAATGAGGACCCAGATTGTTGGGGGCAATATGCTGACTCTCTGTAAACCGCTTAGAGAGGCCTGGAAGGCCTATGAAGCGGTATATAAGTCTACTGCTATTACCTTTGTGGCTCCCGGTGTTTTCTTTTCTGTGGGAAACGGGTCCAAATGGCTCTTGGAGTGTTTAAGTTTGCCGACCTCTGCACTACATAAACATGACAAAAAATATAAACAAATGAATACAAAATTATGTATATACCCACATATATTATATGACACAGAGAAACAACAGTCATATTAAGATCATACCTTTAGGGAAGTAGATGAAGATAGAGATGGATTAGCCACAACTGGGACCGGCAAAGCAATTGCCAAGTGGTGGTGCAGTGCTTAGAATGCAGTATTGCAGGCGAATACTGCCAACTGCTAGGAGTTCGATCCTGACCTGCTCGGGGTTGACTCAGCCTTCCATCCTTCCGAGGTTAGTAAAATGAGGACCCAGATTGTTGGGGGCAATAGACTGACTCTGTAAACTGCTTAGAGAGCGCTGTAAAAGCACTGTGAAGCGGTATATAAGTCTAAGGGCTATTGCTATTGCTATGTGAAACTTCAATAGTACTTATTGATTTTAATAGCAGCCTCACTTAACATCAGAAATTCTGGCTCAGTTGTGGTCATAAGTCAAGGGCTACCTGTACACCAACTTCTCAAAGAAACTGAAAATAAACTAGAAATTGTGAAGAAACTGCTGGTCTCATTTGACTTCAGGCCAAAGTGGCAATTTGTAAAATGTGGTTTGTTTGTATAAGTTACTGTGTTCTGAACTGTTAGTGTGATCTTTACGCCAAGCTTTATTTAAACATGTTAAGTCAGTGTTTCTCAACCTTGGTGACTTTTAAGTCCCGTGGACTTCAACTCCCAGAATTCCCCAGCCAGCTATGCTGGCTGGGGGATTCTGGGAGTTGAAGTTCACGGGACTTAAAAGTCACCAAGGTTGAGAAACACTGTGTTAAGTGAACCCTCTAATTATGATTTGTTCTGCAATAATTAATAGTTAAGCAAAATAGCGTTTTGCAAACACAGAATTTCCAA
The DNA here is from genome assembly GCF_051295495.1 of Thamnophis sirtalis. NCBI lineage: Eukaryota > Metazoa > Chordata > Lepidosauria > Squamata > Natricidae > Thamnophis > Thamnophis sirtalis. The sequence continues at coordinate 169,687,444 of NW_028261381.1, read as the reverse complement.
GCAGCAGGCAAAAATTTTTATTAAGATAATTTTTTCCCAATTTTGTTGGGCTCATGCTATGTGAGTGGAATATTTTCTCTAAAGTGTTGATTATCTTTATTAAGAGGTGACTTGTAATTGCTCTGAGTTTTTATGCTCTACTTTTATTCCCCGTTTTCCTTAATTCTGGTGTTCTATACATTTTAAACTTCTCTGTCTGTCTGTCTGTCAGTCTCTCTCTCTCTCTTTCCCTTCCTCCCTCCCTCCTTGTCTTGACCTGGATTTAAATGGACTTTTAAAAAGGGGTTTTCCCCACACGTGGCAGTTTAATTCAGAAATGAAACCAAAACCGATTTTTGCTAAATTCAAATGTCAGACTAGCAGCTGTATTTAAAACATAGTTTGTAGTGGCCATTGTGGAATGGCCACGGTGGTTTACAAACAATATTAAGCATATATCATGGTTTGTAAAAACAACCATACAAATCACATGATGACTTTGTGCTTTTTACAAATTTATCAGATTCATTTGCTTCTAAGCAGAGGAATATTACTCAGAACAAAGCACCTGTCATATAATTCTAGTTACTTCTCTGTTGTTTTTTTTTAGATATATCTGATCTTGGTTCAGACATCTCGCCTCCCCCTCCTGTGGGAAGTACACCACATTCTCCTCAGTCTCCAACAAGGGAGTCTCTCCGGTAAGAATCTCTCCATAAACCCTAGTTGGCTGCTGTTCTCATTATAGATGCTACAGTTAGGTTGCAATTAATAATCCAGGTTAAAGGATGACAGAATTAGAGATTTCAGGGTCTTTTTGCTGCCATCTAGTGGCCAACTGAATTTTAACAGCCCAGATAGGGGCATTTTTCCATTGTCCAATTTTAAAATTAGCATTTCCAACTAGGTGACATGTAATCTGGCTGATCTAAAAATAGCTTACCTGCATTGGGTTTTGTTAGATGAAGAGCACTAGAAAATTCCAGGACTGAGATGCTGAAAAATCATGCTTTTTTTAAAAAAAAATCATGACTGTGATATAAATCAGAGCTTTAAGATTGAAGGAAGCATTGCTTAATTATAGATTAGCATAAAACCATGGCACTTGGAAGTGGTCATTATGCTTCTCAAATGGAGTCCCTTGCAGTAAAAAGTTTATTAGAGCCATCTTCAGAATCAAGTTCTCTTCTTTTTTTTAGGTGCAACTTCACAGTTCTCTCATCACAGTTGTGACCCTATAATCCTTTAATTTGGGGTAGAGTTGGATCTGAGCATTTGCTAGCCGGGTGCCCTTCCTGACACCATGCTGAGTTCACAGCAGATTTTTTTTTCTTTGCACCCTGATAGAGAAACTTCTGCTGCTACCTGAGATTGAACTGTCAATCTTTTGAGTGGGAGGCAAAAGTCTTTACCACTAGGCTATCAGGTTGCTCCTATTCTCCCATCATAGTATTTAGGAGCAAATTGATAACCAGGGTGATGGAAAAGTGAAGGGCAAGACCTAGGCATGTTTTACAGATAGTCCTCAATTTATGACTGATCTTTTAATGAATGTTTGAAGTTAAAATGGACAACCCAACAGCTACTTACAGCCCAATTTCAAAGTTATGCTGAAGAGACAGAGAGAAAGAGAGAGAGAGAGAGGGAGAGAGAGAGAGAGATTGCAGTGATGTAATCACATTTTGGATGCTAGGCAACCAATTCACATTCACAACGGTTTGCAAAATCACAATTATTATTTTTTTTGCCCATTTCCAACATTTACTTCTAGTTTCCAGTATACCCATGGATAAAATGTATTTGTTTAATGACTGTGGCCACTTTCCTATTGACCGCCACAAAATATATTGAAAAAATTGGACCCAGTCACATAATGCTTTGCGTTACAACTGCAATGAATTATAACTATAATTCCAGGCTCAATTGTGGTTTTAAGTTGAGAACTACCTCTATATCCCTTAAATCAGTTATATCTTGGACAAGCTTTATGTAGAAGAAAAATAATACGTTTGAGTTACCACCAATCAGGGACTTTAATGGCTCAGTTTAAAAGGAGGAAATAGTGGCCCTGTTTCTGCTGAGATAACTTCCTAAATGTATTCATTCATTCATTCATTCATTCATTCATTCATTCATTCATTCATTCATTCATTCAATTTATATAGCACTGATTAGAGATGCAGCATCCTATATTTTGTAAAATAATTTATAGTATGAACAGTTCTTTTAAACTATCTATATGGCTTTTTCACCCAGTAAGTAAGATATCGTAAGATCACTGCTTAATTGCCATAATTGGATACTGTGGTACTTATGGTACTTTTTAAAAAAAACGCTTGTTGTTTCTTCAAGTTTCTGGCTCTCATTGTGAGTGACCTAGATTTGTCAAATGTATTCTTTTATTTGTTCCCCTCTTAATGTAGTGATTTTGCTGTCCTAAATTGTTTGGGCCGATTTTGGATTTAATTTAATGGATTTTGATTTTGGATTTAATTCTGCTCTAATTCTAATGTTCTTGGTGTTAATACATAATGCTGAGGCTGAAAAACAGGAAACAAATAAGCCAGTCATAACTGATCTTATAAATCAGGGGTCTCCATTCCAAACCTTTAATAACTTTTAAGATTTGGGGATTTCAATTCCCAGAATTGCCCAGCCAGCAACTAGACTTTAGACTTTTAGAAGTCTAAAAAGTTGCCAAGTTTGGAGATCCCTGATTTAAATAATGATTGCAAAAGATACCCTGGAGAGCTTTGAGATATTGCTGTTTCTCTCAAATGATCATTCTGGGTTTTATCTTCTTCTTCTCACACCCACGCCGCTCACCTGGCCAGATCAAACAGGGATTACAGCACACAAGAGACAGCAACGGAAGAGTTGACTTCACCATCAGTTCTTAGTAAGTGCCTTGAACCTAGCTTCTCTTGTAAGGTCGTTGAGCAACATCTCTTGAAGGATAAACATCGCTCCTGGGATCACTTGCAAACACAGACATTATCATCGTCACTACGATTAATACTATTATGGTTGATTGCACCGTCAGCCAGATGTTCGGATTAGATTGGCTTTTTTGGCCACCCATCGAGTCCTTCCCAAGGACCTGGGATAAGCAGATGTGGATGTTTGATGGTGTTGAAGGTCGCAGGATGTCAGCTGCTGCAAGTAAAGCTGCCTTTTGCAATTGACCCATGGGGATTTTGTCAATGCCGATGGAGTTCAAGTGGTGCTCCAGACATTTTGGGAATCTCACTCATGGCCCCTATTGCTATTCGCACCATCTTTGCTTTCTTTTGCCACTTCTGTTCGACTTCTAATTGCCAGTCTTTGTATCTTGTGATTCTTCCCCTGTTCTTCCTCTTCTATACTGCTGTATTTATTCTGCTGTATCATACTGGCAGCCCTCAACTTACAACAGTTCATTTAGTAACCGTTCCGTGGCACTGAAAAAAAAGTGAGCTTTGCCCCGTTTTACAACCTTTCTCACCACAGTTGTTAAGTGACTCACTGCAGCCGTTAACTTAGTCACACAGTTCTTATGTCAACCCGGCTTCCCCATTGACTCTGCTTGTCAGGAGGTCGCAAAACGGGATCACATGACCCCGGGACACTCCAACGGTCATAAATATGAGTCAGTTGCCAACTGTCTGAATTTCACGGGACCGTGGGGATGCTGCAACGGTTGTAAGTGTGAAAAATGGACATCTGTCACTTTTTCCAGTGCCGTGGTAATTAGTTCCAGTGACTAATGAACCATCTCTGATCTTGGTGGATCTGGAATTGAAGGGTCACTAAGTGAACTGTTGTAAGTCGAGGACTATCTGCATTTTAGATTTCATACTGAATATTTTTATCTCTTGTGTTTTTATTGAAATGTGAGGTGAATGTGCCCTATGATAAATAAATACCATATTTTTCGGAGTATATTTTTCAAGTTAGGACCTTTCTAGCGTCCCCATGGTCACATACCGTATTTTTCGGAGTATAAGATGCACCCTTTCCCCCCAAAAAAGAGAGTGAAAATCTGGCTGCATCTTATACACTGAATACAGCATTTTTGGCCTCCCGAAACCCCGCCCCTTTGCAAAAATGGCTGTGCATAGCCTTTAGGAGGCTTCCAGAATGTTCCTGGGGGCTGGGGAGGGCAAAAAATGGGCCAGGAGCACTCTACAAGCCTCCTAAAGTCTATGCATGCCAATTATTATTATTTTTTTTACAAAAAGGGCCCATTTTAACAAAAAACGGGCCATTTTTTGCTTGTTTCCACCTCCCAGCACCCAGGAGCATTCTACAAGTCTCCTAAAGGCTATGCATGCCCTTTTTTTGATCAAAAAAAGCCCGTTTTCGTAAAAACATTTTTTTTAAAATTTGCCTCTTCAAAATCTCGGTGCGTCTTATACTCCAAAATATGGTAATTCAATAGGTTCTTTCAACCCCCTTCTAGGTCCTGAGGAATCCGCCACCAATGAATACAATGCCCGAGGGAATAATTCCACTACGCAAAATGCGGGGATTTCAGGGTAAGCTTCCCCCCAGTGGCAGACTCTTTTTGGCATGGCAGCATCCGGACACAGGGTATGGATTTGAACCGTTTTCTGTTTTTTGCAGGTACAGCCCCGATTTGAAGGTGGTGAGTTTTGTCAAAGCCAAGAGCATCGGGCTCCGTCTTACCGGCGGGAACGACGTTGGGATATTTGTGTCTGGCGTGCAGGAGGGCAGCCCGGCTGAGATGCAAGGCATCCAGGAAGGCGACCAGATCCTTCAGGTATCTTACGGGTGGGAACGTCTAATGTACCATCTCTGATCTTGGTGGATCTGGAATCTTGCCTATGTGTTGGATGATTACTGGCTCCAAAGGAGAAAAGGAGAGGCAACGGGACGAAAGGAGGAGATAGAAGTAATGGGAGGAAAGTGTAGAGAGCCAGTTTGTTCCTATGGTTGACACACCAGGCTAGAAAGCGGGAATTTGTGAGTTCTACTCCCGCCTTAGCCATAAAAGCCAGCTAGGCGACTTTGGGCCAATCACCAGGAGACAGAGAGTTCTAGTCCCGTCTTAGCCATAAAAGCCAGCTGGGTGACTTTGGGCCAATCACCAGGAGATGGAGAATTGTAATCCCACTTTAGCCATAAAAGCCAGCTGGGTAACTTTGGGCCAATCACCAGGAGACTGAGAGTTCTAGTCCCGCCTTAGCCATAAAAGCCAGCTGGGCGACTTTGGGCCAATCACCAGGAGACTGAGAGTTCTAGTCCCGCCTTAGGTATGAAAGACGGCTGGGTGACTGAGTCAATCACCAGGAGATGGTGAGTTATAGTCCCAAATTAACCATAAAAGTCACCTGGGTGACTTTCAGGTAATCACCAGGAGACTGAGAGTTCTGGTCCCGCCTTTGGCATGAAATATTGTTGGGTGACTTTGAGTCAATCACCAGGAGACAGTCAGTTATAGTCCCGCCTTAACCATAAAAGTCAGCTGGGTGACTTTGGACCAATCACCAGGAGATGGAGAATTGTAGTCCCGCCTTAGCCATAAAGCCAGCTGGGTGACTTTGGGCCAATCACCAGGAAACTGAGAGTTCTAGTCCCGCCTTAGCCATAAAAGCCGGCTGGGTGACTTTGGGCCAATCACCAGGAAACTGAGAGTTCTAGTGCCGCCTTAGCCATAAAAGCCGGCTGGGTGACTTTGGGCCAATCACCAGGAAACTGAGAGTTCTAGTCCCGCCTTAGCCATAAAGCCAGCTGGGTGACTTTGGGCCAATCACCAGGAAACTGAGACTTCTAGTCCCGCCTTAGGCATGAAAGTCAGCTGGGTGACTTTGGACCAGTCACTCTCTCTCTCTCTCAGCCCAAGCCACTTCATAGGGTTGTCGTTTGTGGGGAAAATAGGAGGAGGGAGGTGTGTTGGATACATTCGCCCACCTTGAGTTCGTTGTAAGAATACTAAAAGGAAAAGGAGTTCCTGCACATTTTACTCCAATAGCGTTGTCAACTGTAGGGGGCATTGCTCATCCCGGTTGCAAGGCCATTGAGCCAATGCTGTCCAAAGACATTTCCGCGGCCCTGTGGCCAGCATGACATCACGGAGTGCTGTTGCCTTCCCACCGAAGTGGTACCTATTTGTCTACTCGCACTTGCATGCTTTCAGACTGCTAGGTTGACAGGAGCTGAGGCAAGGACGGGCGCTCACCCTGTAGTGTGACGCTCGGGCCTCGAACCTGGTCTGCTGGCTTTTCAAGCTGACAAGCCCAGCGCCTTAACTGTGGAACCATAATAAAGGTGGGATACAAATCAATCGATCAATAAAACGTAGTTACAGACGAGACCAGTGTTTCTCAAACTTGGCTACCCCTTTTAAGATTAGTGGACCACAACTCCGCAAGTTCCTGAAGCAAGGCAATGCTACCTCAAATAATAATAATGTTTAAGATCAATAAAGATAGGAAAATGAGATGAGCAGTGCTGGCCAACACCCCCCACCCCTTTTGCCCCTTTCCCTTGGCAGGTGAATGAGAAGCCCTTCCAGAACTTGACTCGCGAGGACGCTGTGCAGTATTTGATGGAGTTGCTCCCAGGGGAAGAAGTGACGTTCCACGTTCAGAACAAACAGGACAGTAAGTGCTTCATTCCTCATTGGTAGATTTTATGTCCCTCCTCCTTTCCTTCCTATCGTTTGTGTGTGTTTCCTATCAGGGGATGTGGTCATGGGCAAGTTAACACCCTTAAACCTTTACAATACAATAGCAGAGTTGGAAGGGACCTTGAAGGTCTTCTAGTCCAATCCCCTGCCTAGGCAGGAACCCCTATATCGTTTCAGACAAATGGCTATCCAAAATCTTCTTAAAGACTTGCAGTGTTGGGGCATTCACAACTTCTGGAGGGAAGCTGTTCCACTGATTAATTGTTCTCACTGTCAGGAACTTTCTCCTCAGTTCTAAATTGCTTCTCTCCTTGATTAGTTTCCACCCATTGCTTCTTGTTCTACCCTCAGGTGCCTTGGAGAATAGTTTGACTCCCTCTTCTTTGTGGCAGCCCCTGAGATATTGGAAGGTTGTTATCATGTCTCCCCTAGTCCTTCTTTCTCTTAAACTAAATATACCCAGTCCCTGCAACCGTTCTTCATGTTTTAGTCTCCAGTCCCCTAATCATCTTTGTTGCTCTTCTCTGCACTCTTTCTAGAGTCTCCACATCTTTTCTACATCGTGGCGACCAAAACTGAATGCCGAATTCCAAGTGTGGCCTTACCAAGGCATTATAAAGTGGTATTAACCTTTCACGTGATCTTGATTCTATTCTTTGGAATACCGCATCCAGGTTTGGTCGCTACAATGTAAAAAAGTCGTTGAGAGTCTACTTCACGAGTCAGCAACCTTAAACACTCAAAGAGCCACAAAGGTCCTAACTGGAAGCCCCCTCCCAATTCAATTCTGGAACCAGAAGTCTGGTTCCCCCTACCACAGAGTCTCCTCCTAGCGCGACATCCTTTTTCCTCTACCTGTCCTAACCGAAAGCACTATCAATTTTGGAGCCGACTAGTGACAGGGAGCTGGAGCAGAGGGATGGAGAAGCCACATGCAGCTCCAGAGCCACCGGTTGCTGACCCCTGGTCTAGAAAGGGCACAGAGAACAGCAACAAAGATGATTAGGGGACTGGAGGCTAAAACATATGAAGAATGGTTGCTGGAATTGAGTATGTCTAGTTTAATAAAAAGAAGGACTAGGAGAGATGTGATAGCAGTCTTCCAATATCTCAGGGGTTGCCACAAAGAAGAGGGAGTCAACTGATTCTCCAAAGCATCTGAGGATAGAACAAAAAGCAATGGGTGGAAACTAATCAAGGAGAGGAGCAACTTAGAACTGAGGATAAATTTCCTGACAGTTAGAACAATTAATCAGTGGAACAGAAGTTGCCTCCAGAAGTTGTGAATGCTCCAATACTGGACGTATTTAAGAAGATGTTGGATATCCATTTGTCTGAAGTGGTGTAGGGTTTCCTGCTTAAGCAGGGGGTTGACTAGAAGACCTCCAAGGTTCCTTCCAACTCTGTTGTTCTGTTAAGCCTTCTATCAAAGAGAAACAGCCCCACTAATTTTCCCCAGCCAGACAAGCACCTGAGATTTCTGAAAAACCAGATGAATGGATAAAAAGAGAGATGGATGAAAAGATGGATCTATGGATACATGCTTTTAAAAAAATATATTGCCCATCTGTGCTTTATTATGAGCCAAGGTGGTGCAGTGGTAAGAGTGCAGGACTGCACTCCACTTCAGGTGCCTGCCAACTGCTGAAATTTGGCAGTTCGAATCTCACCAGGCTCAAGGTTGACTCAGCCTTCCATCCTTCCGAGGCGGGTAAAATGAGGACCCAGATTGTTGGGGGCAAGAGGCTGACTCTGGAAACCACTTAGAGATGGCTATAAAGCACTGTAAAGTGATATATAAGTCTAATTGCTATCGCTATCAGTATTCCAAAATTCAATCAACTCCAAACAGTCACGTGTGGAAAATTCTATGACCCGACAAAAGGGCGAACGACAAATCCACGCCCGACTAAACCGCATCGCTAAAACCGCAATGTCATCAACGCGGTGACAACAGCGCGGCGACAACAGCACAGAGACAGAAGGGTGCTTTACAACAGCGCATCGACAGAAAGCCAATTTAATTTAAGGTAAGGGTTAGGTTTAGGGTTAGGATTAGGGTTAGGGTTAGGGTTAGGGTTAGGGTTAGGTTTAGTTTTACAGCGTGCTTCTGTTGTCGGCGCGATTCAGTGCTCATTCATCGGAGCGCTTTAGAACACGCGGTTTTGTCACCGCGGTTTAGTTGGGCGCGGTTTTGTCGTTCGCCCTTTTGTCAGTGAACCGGAGAATTCTTCCCTATATATTTTATATATATTTTTTATACACACACACACACACACACACACACACACACACACACACACATACATATATCTGTGTAACAATAACCTGTAAGGTAGGCTCGGCTGAGCGGGAATGACTGCTTCCCATTTGCTCTCTTCTCCCTAGTTTACAAGAAGATGGTGAGATCCAACCTGGGAGATTCGTTCTACATCCGCACCCACTTTGACTTTGAGAAGGACACGCCTTCCGCCCTGAGCTTTACGCGGGGAGAAGTCTTCCATGTGGTGGACACGATGTATCGGGGCAAATTAGGAAGCTGGCTGGCTCTACGGATGGGAAAGGATCTTCAAGAGCTGGACAAGGGCATTATCCCAAACCAGAACAGGTAGAAGCGTATGTTTCCTGCGGGGGAAGATTGTTGATTTTTTAAAACATTTTTAAAAAGAGACCGGACAGTCATTTGTCTGAAATGGCATAGTAGCAGAGATGGGATTGAAAAATTTTAGCAACTGGTTTTCTGCTGGGTTGCTGGGTAGGCGTGGCCATGGGGGCGTGGCCTACTCAGCCTCCTGCACCACGGTGGGGGGGAGGGATTTTGCCCTCCCCAGGCTCCGGAGGCCTTCCTCGAGTCTCCGGGAGGGCAAAAACAGCCTCTCCTGGGCTCCGGAGATCCTCAGAGGCTAGAAACAGGCCTGTTTCCAGATTTCCGGAACTTCTGGGAGGCCTGTTTTTCGCCCTTCCACAGCCTCCGTGCGGGATCTGCACTTACCTGGCATGATGAACAGGCTGCGTGGAGACTTCTGGAAGGCGAGGGGCGGGATGAGCGTGGCCAGCCATTCTTTCCAACTACTGGTTCGGCAAACCAGATGCAAAATTAGCATCCAGTTCGCCTGAACTGGTTCGAACCAGCTGAATCCCAGCCCTGCATATTACAGTCTCCTCAGTGGTGATTTTTTTTTGGGGGGGGGGGGTACTACCGGGTCTGTGGGTGTGGCTTGGTGGGCGTGGTGTGGCTTGGTGGGCGTGACTTGGTGGGCATGGCAGGGGAAGGATACTGCAAAATCTCCCTTCCCACCCCACTCTGGGGTCAGCCAGAGGTGGCATTTGCTGGTTCTCCGAACTACTCAAAAGTTTTCGCTACTGGTTCTCCAGAACCTGTCAGAACCTGCTGGAATTCACCTCTGGGTCTCCTGCTTGAGCAGGGGATTGGACTGGATGACCTCCAATGTCCCTTTCAAGTCTGTTAGTCTATTATTAATATTTTAAACCGTCCCTATTAATCTGCTCCATAATCAATGCAAAAAAAATAAATAATTCCAAGCAGGGGTGGCATAAGTAAAAATGAAAACATCACTTTTATTAATAATTGTTAGTAAAAATAAAAACAACAGCTGAGAAACATCTGGATGCTGTCCCTTGATTCTTGGTCTGTAAAAGCTGGGCTGTCTAGCCTGTTTTTTTGTTGGTGAGCATGGAACCAGATATGTTTTATGTCTTTTTTAAGTCTTATGAAATTTCATATTTATCTTTTTACCGTTTTGCAAGTCTCTTTATCGGTGGCATGGGCTGCATGCTGAATAAATTAAATAAATTAATTTCAGCAGTAAATAAATTGAGCTCGTGTAATGCAAGCTCTCCCCCTTGATGTCACAATGCAGACGTTTCAAGCAGGGAATTACAGGTACAACGAATCATTTAGTGACTGTTCAAAGTTACAACAGTACTGAAAAATAGTGACTTACAACCAGTTGTCACAACCAACATAGAATCCCCAAGGATGACATGGCCAAAATTTAGGTGTTGTAAATGTTTTAAAATTGGGTGCGATTCTCTTAACAATCGCTTTGCTTAACAACAGAATTTCTTATTTCAATTGTGGTCGCGAATTGAGGACTACCTATAGTAAATTAAAAATTATGGAGCACCCCAAAAACATTTTGTTTGTGTGGGTTATATTTATCAATATTTTCCAGATTAAAAATTAAAATGAACACATTTGTAAATATTTATTTATTGAAATGTAAAATAACAATATTAAACCCATTAGACAATAACGTACAATACTTCCATGGAAAACCCTGTATTTTTAGCAAATAAAAAATAACATGACTGACATTGTATAATATTTTTGCAAATATCTTCATATTGGGCAAATAATTTTGATTTTGCGAACCTCTACGTGGATTTGGGGGGATGGACCTCCCAGTGATCCTCGGCCACTTTTTAAGAAAGTTCCCTAACAAGAAAGTTTCCTAAGTTATAGGAAACCACCTATAGTTATGTCACTGTGTAGAGGCCAGTCCTCAACATGACCATAATCATCATCATCATCATTTAATGACCTCATAATCCCTTGCGGGGTGGAGTCTGGCCAAGTGAATGGAGCTAGCAGAGTCTTTTAATGGCCGGATGCCCTTATTGTTGCCAATGCGGAGTTTTGTTCAGCAGATATATTCTCAGTATGCCCAAAGAGAGAAATATCTGCCTTTACCCAGGATCGAACTCACAGCCTCCTGATTGTGAGGCGGGAGCTGCACCTCTAGGTCAGCGCAACACTCTAACCTACGACTACAATGAAGCCCCAAATTTGTAAGTCATAAGTCACTTTTTTCGGTGCCGTTCTAATTTATCTCAACTCTGTTGCAATCACTTCTCCAGCTATGACTTTACCTTGTACCATGGTTGGGTTTAACCAGCTGCTTTAACTGGAAGAAAAAGGTGGCTTCTTCTGCCTCTTGTCCTCCTGATCTCGGCCTTTTTTGATCCCAGGGCAGAACAGTTCGCCAGTTTGGAAACGGTTCTCAAAGCGACGTCAAAGAACTCCAGTGCTTTAGGGGCTCGAGCAGAGTTCTGGAAACTCCGAGGTTTGCGGGGAGCCAAACGGATGCTGCGTAAAAGCCGGGAAGATCTTTCAAGCCTCACCAAGCAGGGCCACTACCCGCCTTACGAGAAGGTTGTACTCAAGGAAGGTATGTGCTTGTAGTAGTGAAGGAGGAAGGCTTTTCATTACAGATACATAGTCCTTGACTCACAACCAGAATTGTAAGAATTCTAAATGGTCTGTGATTAGTGTGTTTTTGTGTGTGTTTTTGTGTGTGTGTGTGTGTGTGTGTATCTGTATATAGATCTAGATCTAGATTGATAGATTGATGAGAGAGAGAGAGATTAGACAGATAGATAAATAAGAAAGATAGATGATAGATAGATAGATAAATAGATAGATAAATAGATAGATAGATGTAGATAGATAGATAGATAGATAGATAGATAGATAGATAGATAGATAGATAGATAGATAGATGATAGATGATAGATAGATGATAGATATAGATAGAAGATAGATAGATAGATAGATAGATAGATGATAGATAGATAGATAGATAGATAGATAGATAGATAGATAGATAGATAGATAGGAGAGAGAAAGATTAGATAAATAAGAAAGATAGATGATAGATAGATAGAGAGATAGAGAGATAGAGAGATAGATGATAGAGAGTTGTAGATAGATATAGATAGATAGATGATAGATAGATATAAGATGATAGATATAGATAGATGATATAGATAGATAGATGATAGATAGATAGATAGATATAGATGATAGATAGATAGAGAGATAGATGAGAGAGAGAGAGATTAGATAGATAGATAAATAAGAAAGATAGATGATAGATAGATGATAGAGAGATGATAGAGATAGATAGATAGATAGATAGATAGATAGATAGATAGATAGATAGATAGATAGATAGATAGATAGATGATTGATAGATAGATAGATAGATGGATAGATGATAGATGGATAGATGGATAGATGATAGATGGATAGATGATAGATGATAGATGATAGATAGATAGATAGATAGATAGATAATTGATAGATAGATGATTGATAGATGATAGATAGATAGATAGATGAGAGATAGATGAGAGAGAGAGATTATATATACATCTATCATATCATATTGATTATAAAATATTATATATATTGAGAGCAGGCATCAGAATTGCATTGTTTAATGTTTCTAGTATGTTCACAGAAAAAAGGTGACAATAAAGCTTGTCCTGGTCCTGTTTGTCTTGTCCTTGTGTTGCCAATTGGGATCAGAATTTCCATTGCTAAGCAAGGCAGTTGTGAAGTGCGTCACACCCTGTTTTGTGAACTTTTTTTGCCAGACCTAAGGAAATCTGTACAGTTGCTAAGTGAGTCACACATTCGTTAGGTGAATCCAGCTTCTCCCATTGACTTCTGCTTGTTGGAAGCCAGCTTGGTAGATGATCACATGACCCTGGGATGAAGCCACCCTCATGGAAATATCTGGGTTGCCAAGCAACCATATTTTTTATCATGTAACCATGGGGATGCTGTGAAGATTCGTAAGTGTGAAAAATGGTCATTAGGCCATTTTTTCCAGTGCTGTTCTAACTTCAAACGGTCACTATACGAATGCTAGCAAGTGAAGGACCATCTGGCTACCTTTTTCATTTTCGCACATAACCCTGAAAACGTTGGGTTGCTTTAAGCGCTGCTAAATCATTTTTTTCGAAGGGTGCCAGACCCTTTTTTTTAAAAAAACGGCGCCAATTCTTCCTCTGATGTCTTTCTCCTAATCTCTTTATGGACCAGAAACCTTATTTACCAGGTGTCTTTTCTCATGCAGCCACTTTTAAGCGTCCTGTGGCGATCCTGGGCCCAATTGCTGACATCGCCATGCAGAAGCTGAGCACAGAGATGCCAGATGAATTTCAGATTGCAGGTGAGTGTGCTTGGGTTTCATGGAGGAGCAGCAGCATTCCCTACCTGTTGGATCTCAGCTCCGTTGGGACTCCCCACGGCTCCAGCGATGCCTTGAAATCTCCCGGAGTTCAGTGTTTTTTCAACCCCGGCCTCTTTAAGATGGCTTTAAGATTTATCCTACCTTAAGACTTCAACTTCCTTAGCTCAAATGGTTGCAAGTGCAAGGACTGGTTGTAAGTCACTATTTGAGCACTGTTGTAACTCCGTGACCTGACAATTGCGTGATAGACATATGCGCGCCGACAAAATAGCGCCGATTAAAACGTGATGTCAAAATCACACCGACAAATTCGCGGCGATAAAATCACGACAAAAACGCAATGAAAAGCACAATAAAATCGAAAAAATTACTGTTAGGGTTAGGATTAGGGTTAGGGTTAGGGTTACTCACTGGCACGATTTTGTCATCGCGCATTTGTCGGCGCGCATTTGTTGAAAACCAATTAGCAATTTTGATGGCGCTCATTTATCCGTCGCGATTTTGACGGCGCGCATATGTCTATCGCGCATTTGTCGGTGAACCTTGTAACTCTGATCGGTCGCTGAACCAATAATCATAAGTCAAGGACTAGCTGTATTCTCAAATCGCTTCTCTTTCTCCCTCTCTCCGTTTTTCTAGAGAGTGTTACCCGAGAAGGAGGAACATCCAAAGTGATCAAACTGGACACTGTATGGCAAGTTGCAAAGCAGGTGAGTGATGGAAATAATGCAGAATGAAGCTTTCTATGTTTAAAATTATGGTCCTGTACAGACATCCTAAAAGAATAAGAAGATTTGGAAGGGGCCTTGGAGGTCTTCTAGGCCAACCTCCTGCTCAAGCAGGAAACCTTATACCAGTGATGGCAAATCTTTTTTGGCTTGCGTGCCATAAGCGTGGGGAGCACAGCGGGGTTGTGCATGGGTGTGCCACAACATAATGCAATGTGCGACCCCCCCAGTGCGCATGTGTGCATGACAGGCGCAACCCCCCCATTTTTTGCATGCTTTTTTCGCCTTCCCCAGGCTCCAGAGGCTTTATAGGAGTCACTTCCGGTTTGCTCGTAGGGTCATTTTTAGTCTTCCGGAGTCTTCAGGAAAGCCTCCTGAACATCCGTCCCTAAAGGCTCCGGAGGGCTTAAAGCGGCCCTACGAGCAAACTGGAAGTCCATTCCCAAACTTCCAGTTTATAGCAATAGCAATAGCAGTTAGACTTATATACCGCTTCATAGGGCTTTCAGCCCTCTCTAAGCGGTTTACAGAGTCAGCATATCGCCCCCACAGTCTGGGTCCTCATTTCACCCACCTCGGAAGGATGGAAGGCTGAGTCAACCTTGAGCCGGTGAGATTAGAACCGCCGAACTGCAGAAAACAGTCAGCTGAAGTGGCCTGCAGTACTGCACCCTAACCACTGCGCCACCTCGGCTCTGCCCATACTGCCTTTTTTTGCACTCTGGTGGCTTCAGGGAAGCTCCTGAAGCCTCCAGAGGGCCTCCGGGAGCCTGGGGAAGGCGAAAAATGGCTTCAAAAAAGGCTGAACTCAGCTGGCCAGTGCGCACATGCACACTGGCCAGCTGACACGCCTCGTGTGCCCTGACAAATGGCTCCGCGTGCCACCTGCGCGCCACAGGTTCGCCATCCCGGCCTTATACCATTTCAGATAAATGGCTATCCAATCTCTTCTTAAAAGCCTCCAGTGTTGGAGCACCTAGAACTTCTGGAGGCAAGTTGCTCCACTGACTAATTTTTGTCACTTTCAGGAAACTTCTCCTTAGTTCTAGATTGCTTCTCTCCTTGTTTAGTTTCCATCCATTGCTTCTTGTCCTGCCCTCAGGTGCTTTGGAGAGTAGCTTGACTCCCTCTTCTTTGTGGCAGCCCCTGAGATATTGGAAGACTGCTACCATGTCACCCTTAGTCTTAATTAAACTAGACATATCCAATTCCTGCAACTGTTCGTCACATGTTTTAGCCTTCAGCCCCCTAATCATCTTAGTTGCTCTTCTCTGCACTCTTCTGCACTTTTTCACATCGTGGTGACCAAAACTGGATTCAGTGTTCCAAGCGTGATTTTACCAAGGCATTATAAAGTGATACTAACACTTCACTTCTCCTTTTAACAGGATAAACATGCATTGTTAGATATCACACCAGCTGCTGTAGAACGTCTCAATTACGTGCAGTATTTCCCCATTGTGGTCTTCTGTGAGCCGGAGAGCCGGCAAGGAATCAAGGCCATGAGGCAGTGGCTAGCACCAGATTCCAAGAAAAGCTCTCGGCGCCTCTATGCACAGGCCGCCAAGATGCAGAAGCATTGCAGCCACCTCTTCACGGACACCATCAGTCTCGCCGGAGGAT
This sequence comes from Thamnophis sirtalis, assembly GCF_051295495.1. NCBI lineage: Eukaryota > Metazoa > Chordata > Lepidosauria > Squamata > Natricidae > Thamnophis > Thamnophis sirtalis. The sequence continues at coordinate 169,671,479 of NW_028261381.1, read as the reverse complement.
CCAACAACTGGTATTACACCCTGAAGGAGATCATCCAAATTCAGCAGGCCCGCCCTGTCTGGATGACGGAAGAACAGGTGGGTGGGCACATTATAGTGGATTGAAATTTTAACCTACACTATTTTTCGGATTATAAGACGCACCAAGGTTTTGAAGACGCAAATTTTTTTAAAAAAGTTTTTGCACGCTGCACACCTCCCCAAAATGGCCCGTTTTTAGCAAAAACAGGCCGATTTTTTGTAATAAAAAAGGGGGGGCATGCATAGCCTTTAGGGGGCTTGTAGAGTGCTCCTGGGGACTGGGGGGGGGGGAAATGAGCAAAAAACAGCCCCCTTTTTTTACTCATTTTTGCCCTACCCAGCCCCCAGCAGCAATCTGGAAGCCTCCTAAAGGCTATGCACAGCCATTTTTGCAAAGCAGGTGGGGTTTCGGTAGGCCAAAAATGCTGTATTCAGTGTGTAAGACGCACCCAGATTTTCAACCTCTTTTTTTGAGGGAAAAAGGTTCATCTGATACGTCGAAAAATACGGTAGCTTGTATGCAGCAAGGCAATTTCCCCATCCTGATGTTTTCTGGATTCATAAGAACTGCATGTGGAATGCTGCAGTAACTTTAAAATCCAAGATGGCTGTCCAGATTTGATGGATGTGCTTTTTAATCCAAAGGAAGTTGTTGTTGTTGTTTTTTTAAGGCGCTGAGCTTCTCGATCATAAAGGTTGGCAGTTTGGTGGTTCGAATCCCTAGTGCTGTGTAACGGAGTGAGCTCAAGTTACTTGTCTCAGCTTCTGCTGGTCCATGGCCCAGGGGTTGAGGATCCCTGTTCCACAAGATCTGGTTGTTCTGATCTAGGCTTCCCCAAAGCACGAAGCCGACTCCTCGTCCCGATAAAACTCCTTTTATTTAGTTTAAAGCAAATTCCTCTCCAGCAACATCCTGGCTTCTCAAGATATTTCACAACTACAGATTTTTATCAGGCTTGGAGAGCTGCCAAGCCGATATCTTCCAAACGCCACGCTGTAGCAGCAATTGCTTGGCAAGAAGTCAGGAACAGATCTTCACCCTAATGAACTAATTGTCTCCTGCAAACTCCATTCCCCATTTGCTCCTCTTTATTCCCTATGGGAGGGGCCATTCACCGTACACCTGTGCCTTTACTCCTAAGCCGACACTTGTTCATTAGCTGTTCCCTTCTCCTGGCAGTTCTGCAAATGTGCACACTGGGAACAGACTCCAGCTGTTCTTCTGCCCCACTGATCTCACTCCAAAGGCAGCTGATAACTGTGAGGATGGCCCTGGCCCCCTCTCTGCCTCCGACACAGAGCCCTCGTCAGAGCCTTCTCCAGACTCCAGGACTGGCCCAGGTTCTTTCCCAACTTCCTCACTGTCTTAATCTGCTGGTGGGCCATAACACTGGTTTAGTACAAACTCCTTCCTTCCCAATGCTACTTACCATTCACAAAGCTCTCCATGGTAGTGGATCTGACTATCTGAGAGACCGCCTTCTGCCAATTGCCTCCCTCCGTCCCATCAGATCGCATAGAGTAGGCCTCCTCCGAATTCCATCCGCCAGTCAGTGCCGACTGGCGACTACGCGGAGGAGAGCCTTCTCAGTTGCAGCTCCAACGCTTTGGAACGATCTCCCCGTGGAGATTCGTACCCTCACCACCGTCCAGACCTTCCGCACAGCCCTCAAGAACTGGCTAGCCCGTCAGGCCTGGGGATAAGATCCGAACCTCGCCCCACCCGAATGCTGAATGAATGTTGTGTTTTATCGGTTTATTTATTTTTTTTATTCACATTTTTCTTTCTTTCTTGTGTTTTGTCTTACACTCCCTTCCCATTGATTGTAAGCCGCCCTGAGTCCCCTCAGGGAAAAGGGCGGCCTATAAATGTCAATAAAACTACAAACTACAAATATCCTTCTGCTTTCTACTCTCTAATTTTCCACTTCTTTTTCTTTTAGGTGGATGTTTCGGCTGAGGAGAATCTAGACATATTAAACCAGACTTCGGCCATCAGTATGGGTGACCTGACTTGTGACAGCCGGGCCAACAGTGATTATGAGGAAACCGACGCAGAAGGAGAACCTTACACGGACCAGGAGCTAGACGAGCCCTATCAAGAGGCAGCTCTGAGCCGTTCTTCAGAGCCAGCAGAACAACACCTGGATCAGGAGCTGAATGAACGTGTGGCAGCCGCTTTGGCCTACCCCGTCGACGTGGTAAGGGGAGTCAGCCGCCCGGCTTTGGAAGGGATCCTAAAGGTGATGTAGTCTAGCATGCCAGTTCTCCCTCTTTATTTATTTTTCTGCCTTCGAGGCACTGATCTGGCAACTCCCCAGACAAATCCATGCTCTTTCATTGGCAACATTTTCAGAAATGGTTTGTCACTGTAATAGTTTTGAATTCATTCTAATTTCTTTGCTTGATTGTTGTGAGTCACTCAAAATTGGATGGCACACGTGTAATTCTTCTTCCTCCTCCTCCTCTTCATCTTCTTCCTCCTCCTCCTCCTCCTCTTCCAATCTGAAGAGGACCCAGATTGTTGGGGGCAATATGCTGACTCTCTGTAAACCGCTTAGAGAGGGCTGAAAGCCCTATGAAGCGGTATATAAGTCTACTGCTATTGCTATTGCTATCTTCCTTCCTCCTCTTCTTTTTCCACTTCTTCCTCCTCCTCCTCCTCCTTTCTTCCTCCTCCTCCTCCTCCTCCTCCTCCTCCTCCTCTTCTTCCTCCTCCTCCCACCCCTCCTCCTCCTTCCTAGGACTGCATCACAAGCCACAGTTTGAAAATCCCTGCCATAAAGCAATTTGTAATACTTTAGCTAACATTCTGGATATCACTTATATATGTATATTTCTCTCTTTCTTATAGCATGATAGTGATCACCAACCCCAAGGACAGTGGCAGAGCAATTATGACACCAGGTATGAACTCCTCACTTGAAGCTTCATGATGGGTTGGGAAGAATTTTCTTAAGCCTGCAATTGGAATCAAAATGCAATCAGCTGTCCATATATGTGGTAGAATTTGAATTATATTTAGAAAGAAAAAGTAGTCTGCATTCTCTAGGAGACAAATTCCGGTCCAATATCTCAAGGCCTGTTAAGAGGGCAGAAAGCAGAATAACAGAATTGGAAGGGACCTTAGAGATCTTCTAGATGAATGGGCCATGTGGAGACTCCTGGGAGGGGTGGGGTGGGCGGAGCCAGCCAGGGTGGCATTTGGGAGTTCGCCGAAATGGGCAGAATCCTAGTTAGAGGTTCGCCTGAACCCGTGCGAACCCCCAGCAGCCCACCTCTAGTTACTAAGGCTTTCTACGCTGGTAGTAATACCATATTTTTCGAAGTATAAGATGAACCGGAGTATAAGACGCACCAAGATTTTGAAGAGGCAAATAAAAAAAAAAGTTTTTACACTCTGCAGACCTTCAAAAAACAGGATGTTTTTTTGCAAAAACGGCCGTTTTTTGTCAGGCATAGCCTTTAAGAGGCTTGTAGAGTGCTCCTGGGGTCTGGGGGCAAAAATGAGCAAAAAACAGCCCATTTTTCGCTCATTTTTGCCCTCCCCAGCCCACGGGAGCACTCTACAAGCCTCCTAAAGGCTATGCCTGCCCTTTTTGGTGAAGGGGGCGGGGTTTGTGGGGGGGGGCAAAAATGCTGTATTCCGTGTATAAGGGAAAAAGGTGCGTCTTATACTTTGAAAAATACAGTACTTCACGAGATCTTGATTCTATCCCTCTATTAATGCAGCCTATTTAATGTGCATATGTATATGTATGCAGCAGTTTCAAAAATTGTTCGAACCTACTCTGTGGGTGTGGCCTCCTTTGTGGGAGTGGCTTGCCACCCATGTGACCGGATATGAAGATGCCAACGACACCTGTCGGAACCACCTTAAATTACCTCACATACAGCCCTGGCATGCATAAGAATATGATGTAAACTTGTTTTTTTAAAGGCATCTTTGGTTTGCGTTAAAACAACTTCAACACACGCAATGTTCTAATTGCACCACAAACGCAGTAGTCATCCTTACCTTTCACAGAGGCACTGAGTTTTATAAATATGAGCATGATAGTGTAGAATAATCATATCCAAGGACCAGTGGTGGGTTTCAAAAAATTTTGGAACCTCTTCTGTAGGTGTGGCCTGCTTTCCAGGTCCACTGGTGGAATGTCTCTTCTAACAGGTTCGGTAGATTTGACGAACCGGTTCTAACGAACTGGTGCGAACTGGTAGGAACCCACCTCTGGTATGCAGTGCATTGATTTACAACTGTGCCATCTCTTTTGGCAGGGAATACGAACATGAAGCGCTGCGGAAAAAGTTCACCCATGCGCAGACTTATGACTCTGAGTCAGACGAGGACTATGGTTATGACTGGGGACCTGCCACCGACCTGTGACCGCACCAAGGAGCCACGTGGCCTCCCGCAACTTTCTTGGATGGCCCTGCAAAAGCTGTCCTCGTCATTCCAATTTTGCTGGATCCCTTCCAAGGCCTTTGATCGCCTATAGAGCGCTAAAAACATGGGGATAATGCAAGATTTTTCAGCTGCTGGGAATTCTCATGGCCGGCTTTGCCTCCTGTGCTTGTTCCAGGAACGTTAATTTTTCTCTTTCACCGGCGTGCCTTAAGTTGTGGAGCAGCCAGGAGGAGCAAGCTACCTTGGATGGAAGTTTGGTCTTCAGCGGATCCTCTCCACCGTGCTTGCTTTCCTCTCAAACTCGATATCCAGTGCGTTTAAGCTACTTCTGCCCTTTGATCTAGATCAGTGATGGCGAACCTTTTCAGCACCAAATGCCCAAACCGGAATGCTTGTGCATGCCTGTTTTTCAGGCTGTTTTCAGGTGAGTTTTCAGACTGTTTTTGGCCCGAAAAACAACCAAAAACCAGCCCAAAAGAACAGCCTTTTTTTCAGGCCATTTTCTGGCACTTTAGCACCCGGGAAGACCAGCTGGCTGGCGCATATGCACGCCGGAAACTAGAAGAGCAGCTGGCGACGACACGCTTGCCCACATAGAGAGGACTCTGCGTGCCACCTCTGGCACGCGTGCCATTAGGTTTGCCATCACAAATCTAGATCAAGGGTTTTCACCGGCCATCTCAACAAACATAATATGGTTTGGAAGGGCTTTGCAATCATTTTTATGTCATTCTGGTTCCATTTAACTGGAATAATGAGCTTCATGCTGCATCAATGTTTTTCAACTGTAAGACTTTAATTCCCAGAATTCTGGGGGTTGAAGTCCAGATATCTTCAAGTTCCCAAGATGGAGGAATACTGTACACAGCATCATTAGGCCACTTTTATACTTCAAGTGAGGCGAAGAACTTCCACCTCATGTTTTAACTTGATACACAAATGCTTTTAATAAACCCCTCTATGCCCATTCCCAAAATTGAGGGTTGTCTCAAGAATTTTAAACCTACACTTTGTCTTTCCCCACCATAGGACTGGATTTTTCTTGCAAACCACCCTCCGTATTATCTCTTTTTAAACCTTTCCCTCTGCGTATATCACCAGCTGATATAATTCCCTCCACGCCAGTCAAGAGCCCCTTCCTCACCCTTTCACTTTAGGCATGAAGTCTCATTGTATAATCTCGCAAATTAAGGCCGACGTGTCACACGCTAGCCAAATTTGACTACTGTACAACTCCAAAATCTCATTCAATCTGGCCTGAAATCGTTCATGATTCGGGTTTTTTTTTTTTAAAAGTTCAGTTTGGGAGACTACACATTTATGGTACAGGTAGTCCTCAAGTTATGACCGTAATGGAACCTGCCCATTATGGTCAAAAGTCAGCATAAACCTTATTACAGGCACTATTGTTCTAGTTCCCTAGAATTTTATAACTCCCTTTTTTATCATTTGCAGTGTGGATGATTTAATTCTGCCTTTTTAATCAAAAAAATGTGAAAGTGTATTAAACATACTTAGTTACTTTTTTGTAATCTGTATAACTTCCCTTTGGGATTTCTCTCCCCTTTTGCAATTTTGTGGCTCGCTGACAAGGAGCAACCTGGGATGAGGGAATCTGATGTATTGCCTTAATAATGTACATGTTGATCTTCTTCATATGTGATGAGCGAAGATGGAGGAGGATTTGTGCCTTTTGTATTATTAAAGCATTCCTTTTCAGTTACGTTTGCGTGGATCCTAAGAGTGGAAGATGACAAAATGTTGGGATGCTGACCGACTTGCTGTGGTTTGGAAGGAAAAAAGCAAGATATTTCGTGGTTCTCCTTGCTAATTTAAACAATATCCTGGCAATGAACAATACTTGGTCTTGTGGACTTTCTGGCAATAGCAACTGTACTTACTTCCTATACATCTTCTGCCATATCCATCATCAGACGTTGGTGATCTTGGCAGCTTGGTGTGGACTTCAACTCCCAGAATTCCTTGGCCAGCCATGTATTATATATAAATAACCTGTATTGTTTAGTTAAAGTAGTCCTTGACTTACCACCACAATTGAGCTCCAAATTTCCACTGCTAAGCAAGACAGGTGGATTTTGCCCCACTTTATGAATCCTCTTGCTATAGTTGTTCAGTGAATCAATGCAGATGTTAAAAGTATAGTAACACGATTATCAAATAAATCTGGCTTCCTCCTTGTTTCTGTTGGTCAGGAAATTGCAAAAGATGATCACATGTCCCTGGGACACTGCAACCAACTCAAATATGAGCCAGTTCCTAAGTGTCTGGATTTTGTTCATGTAACCATGGGGATGCTGCAATGGTCATAAATGTGAAAAAGAGTCATAAGTCACTTTTTCTAGTGCTGTTGTAACTTTGAATGGTTACTAAATGGTTGTAAGTTAACGACTATCTGTATTAGGTTTTTATTCTTCTTTTATTACTTTTATAAGTATCTCAAGGCAGTGAATATACATACCTAATCTAGCATACAAGCAGTCTTTGTCTTACAACAGTTCATTTAATGACCGTTCAAAGTTACAATGGCACTGAAAAAAGGGACTAATGACCATTTTTCAGTTAGGCTCTTTCTAGCATCCCCATGGTTACATACCATATTTTTCGGAGTATAAGACGTACCCTTTTCCCTCAGAAAAGAGGGTGAAAATCTGGGTGCGTCTTATACACTGAATATAGCATTATTGGCCTACCGAAACCCCACCCCTTTCACCAAAATGTCCATGCTTAGCCTTTAGGAGGCTTCCAGAGTGCTGCTGGGGGCTGGGGAGAGTAAAAATGAGCTAAAAACGAGCTATTTTTTTGCTTTTTTTTTACCCACCCCCCCCTCCAGCCCCCAGGAGCACTCTACAAGCCTCCTAAAGGCTATTCATGCCTGTTTTTTTGGGAGGTTTGCAGAGTGCAAAAACCGTTTTAAAAATGTGCTTCTTCAAAATCTTGGTGCATCTTATACTCCGGTGCATCTTATACTCAGAAAAATATGGTAATCAAAATTGGGATGTTTGACAACTGGTTCATATTTACGACAGTTGCAGAGTCCCAAGGACATGGGATCCCCTTTTGCGACCTTCTGACAAGCAAAGTCAATGGGGAAGCCAGATTCACTTAAGTGAAAAACTCACTTAACAAATGTCTCACATAACAAGAGAAATTTGAGGGTCAATTGTCGTTAATCGAGGACTACCTGTATTGAGCAAATCGAGCCTTTCTCTTTCTCCAAACTGAATTTTATTTTTTGCTCCTGTTTTTTCAAAGCAGCAGCCTTGAGAAGTAAACCTCTTGGCAGAAGCTTGAAAAGAAAAGTGTGTTGCAAACCCCAATGCCAAATAGCATTTCAAAACAGCTGTGTTGTTGCGTCAGTTAGTCTCCTCACAGTTTGCATGCATGCAAAACTTATACAAATTGCATCAGAGGCTTTGAAAGGAAACCATTCTCCCAATGTGTTAAAATTATTATATTATCCAGAATTTGAAACATCAGGGATAGAGTAAAGGGCTCAAACTACAGAGGCTAATTTTGCCATAGTTCACCGTAGTGCAACGTGGTGAATTCATCCACTGTGGTTTTTAACCATGGTTTACTACTTAATACATGGGACACGGTGGCTCAGTGGCTAAGATGCTGAGCTTGGCAATCAGAAAGGTTGGCAGTTCGGTGGTTCAAATCCCTAGCGCCGCTTAACGGAGTGAGCTCCCGTTATTTGTCCCAGCTTCTGCCAACCTAGCAGTTCGAAAGCACGTAAAAATGCAAGTAGAAAAATAGGGACCACCTTTGGTGGGAAGGTAACAGCGTTCCGTGCGCCTGAGGCATTTAGTCATGCTGGCCACATGACCACAGAGACGTCTTCGGACAGCGCTGGCTCTTTGAAACAGAGATGAGCACCACCCCCTAGAGTCGGGAACGACTAGCACATATATGCGAGGGGAACCTTTACCTTATTAACAGAGAGGTCAGCAGCCTGCCAGAGCCCAAGATACAGTCCCAGGGAAAAAAAGAAAAACCAGAATTCTACAAAATCGCCCAAATTTCACAAGAAAACATGGACAAGAATGCAAACACAACATGGTGGATTTTATTATTATTATTATTTGGAACTGGGAGCCAGGACATGTGTGTTGCTGACCCAAGCTTAGCCCAGACGGTGAAACAAACCAGAACTTAATGCAGTTTCTAAGATTTTCTAGACATTACTGAAAGCTTTGGAGAGAAGTTTGCAATTCTGCTATTACTTCTAACACTTACAAAACAAGTTCAAACTTCAGCTGCCTGAGCAGTTAAGGCCGCTTAACGTGGATTGTCTTGCCAAAAGGTGTCAACTCTTACGACTCTTCCAATTCTCCAGTGAGAGCAAGAAGATGCTTTAAAAAAGCAAATAATATTCATTTCTCTAATCTTTGGTGTGCAGAGAAGAGAGCAATTAAAAAAAAACAAGCACCTTGCCCCACTTTCTCTCCCTCTCTGATCTACTTTTGGAAATAATAATTTTAGTATTCTGGTCAGTTTGTATTTGTAGTTTAAATATTTAAAAAAAAATTATACAGTTGCTCCAAAGCAACTTATAGAATTGTCAGCAGTATCTTGAGATCCAAACGCCAGGTAAGTTTGCTCCGTTTTCTAAGGGCAAAGGCCAGATTTGTATGACTGCAGAAATGAATTTTGGGAGTAGGATCCCACACAGCCAGGGAGAGTAGACGAGGTTTTCTCCTGTAGCCCAAATCTTGCTGGAGAGAATCTTTTAAATTTGCAAGGAGATCTTGACAACAATGTCAAGTAACCGGATTCTGGAATGAACCACTTCAAAGAGCATTTATCAAATGCTATATTTTCATATTTCCCTTCTTTTAAGAAAAAAAGGCCCTGTAAAAGAGAACATCTTGGGAAATATTAAAGCTTTATCTTCACCTGCTTTGCAATCTTTAGGACTTTAAAAATAATAAGGAATTCTTCCCACTCTGCACCATTCCTCTCCCCTGCAAGTAGTAGAGTCTAATCCACCCATTCTGGTTCAGGTCACCCCTGGAAGTGGTACAGTCTCATCCATCTACTTTGGTTCAGGTCTCCCCTGGAAGTGAAAGAATCTAATCCACCCATTTTGGTTCAGGTCTCCCCTGCAAGTGGTAGAGTCTAATCCATCTACTTTGGTTCCCCTGTAAGTGGTAGAGTCTAAACCTGAACTTTGGTTCAGGTCTCCCTTGCAAGTGGTAGAGTCTAATCCATCTATTTTGGTTCCCCTGCAAGTGGTAGAGCTAAACCTGGTTCAGGTCTCTCTTGCAAGTGGTAGAGTCTAATCCATCTACTTTGGTTACCCTGCAAGTGGTAGAGTCTAATCTATCCACTTTGGTTCAGGTCTCCCCTGCAAGTGGTAGAGTCTAATCCATCTACTTTGGTTCCCCTGTAAGTGGTAGAGTCTAAACCTGGTTCAGGTCTGCCTTGCAAGTGGTAGAATCTAATCCATCTACTTTGGTTACCCTGCAAGTGGTAGAGTCTAATCTATCCACTTTGGTTCAGGTCTCCCTTGCAAGTGGTAGAGTCTAATCCATCTACTTTGGTTCCCCTGCAAGTGGTAGAGTCTAAACCTGGTTCAGGTCTGCCTTGCAAGTGGTAGAATCTAATCCATCTACTTTGGGTCCCCTGAAAGTGGTAGAGTCTAAACCTGAACTTTGGTTCAGGTCTCCCTTGCAAGTAGTAGAGTCTAATCCATCTACTTTGGTTCCCCTGCAAGTGGTAGAGTCTAAACCTGGTTCAGGTCTCCCTTGCAAGTGGTAGAGTCTAATCCATCTACTTTGGTTCCCCTGCAAGTGGTAGAGTCTAATCCACCCACTTTGGTTCCCCTGAAAGTGGTAGAATCTAATCCATCCACTTTGGTTCAGGTCTCCCCTGCAAGTGGTAGAGTCTAATCCATCTACTTTGGTTCCCCTGAAAGTGGTAGAGTCTAATCCATCCACTTTGGTTCAGGTCTCCCCTGCAAGTGGTAGAGTCTAATCCATCCATTCTAGGTCAGGAAGAGCACAGTAGTGTAAGGTTCAATCTCCAATCTCTCTCGCTGTCTAGTGTAGAAGCCAACCTCAAGCAACAGGCATAACTTCCACGTTCACACCCCAGCTAAATGTCCCCAGCAAAGGAAACCAACAACAAACTTGGCTGGATGGTTTGTGAGGCGGAAACAGTCACGAAACCATTGTGAATCTGGGGCACGGAGCCCAGAAGCCGGCTTCAGATTTGGGAGCGCAGCAAGTTTACGAAGCAGACACAGGAAGCCAGTGGCCAAGGCAGGGCCCATCAGAGGAAGATGGGCTGCTCCTGGCCAGTTAAAAGGCGATAGGTGGAGGCTGGCATGGTTTTGATATGGACCTGCAAGGAAGGAGAAGTGCAACCAGGTTAGGGGGCATGTCTGAAGCTGAGTAATGGCACATTAGGGTCCACATGGGGAGGGAGGATGTTGCCTGGTCTCAAAATGGCTTTCCATAGTGTTATGATCTATATCAGGGGTCCCAAACCTTTCTGGGTTGACTGCTTAAGGCGGGGTAGTAATGGAGGCGCCTGTTCGAGCATGTGCAGAGGGCTGCGAGTGTGCGCCCGAACTGGGCTGCGATTGTGCGTGCAATGCAAATTGCAAGCACCTGTGCAATGCGAGCACACACTCCCCCCCCATTCGTGCTAGCGTTGCTAGGGCTTGCACACTTGCAGCATCGCTGGCGCCAGCGCGAGTGGGGTGTGCGCTGGTAGTGATGCTAGCGCGTGCATAACGCTCATGGGGTTGTGACTCAGCTGAGAGGAAATGGGATTTGGGGGGTTTTCTGAAGTGCACAGAATCTTAGCTGCAGGTTCTCCCGAATCCCTGCAAACCCCCAGCAGCCCAGGTTCCACCACAAAACCGCGGTCGACTAAAGCGCGTATCACTAAAGTGCGGTGACAAAACCGCGCCGTCAAAACGGCGTGACAACAGCGCGCCGACAATAGCGCGCCGACAGAAGCGCGCTGTAACATAACCCTAAAAATAACCCTAAACCTAACCCTAAACCTAACTAAACCTAACCCTAACCCTAACCCTAACCCTAAACCTTACCTTAAGTTAAATCACGCTTCTGTCGGCGTGCTGTTGTCGCGCGCTTTTGACTTTCGCGGTTTTAGCGCCACGGTGTTGTCAGCGCGCTTTTGACTTTCGCGGTTATGTCGTGCCACGGCAGCCCACCCCTGGTTGTAGGTCAAGGCACACCTTTGGGTCTTCCAGTACTAATTGTGGTTTGTAGGTCAAGGCATACCTGTATCTCTTTCCGAAATTCCCCCAAATCAGCTCTAAAGGCCTTTAGTGAGACTCTGCTTTATTGCTTCAGTCTCATTTGCCATTTCAGACGATCGATCCTCCACTTATGACCACGAAGGACCAAATTTCGGTTGCTAAGCAAGACAGCTGTCGAGATTTGTCCCCTTTTACAACCTTTCTTGTTTCCAAGTTTAATAGAATTTGTATGCCAGCCACTCCCATTGGGACTCTGGGCGGCTCACAACAAACAGAGAAACATTCAAAATGTAAAAAATAGAAATAAAAAATAAAAAATACAGTATTAAAATTCACATCACCCATTCCATCTAAGCGGGGCTGGATATCAATCAACAGCCCCAGGCCTGCCGGAACAGCCAGGTCTTGATGGCTTTACGGAAGGCCGGGAGAGTGGGGAGGGTCCGGATCTCTGCAGGTAGATCATTCCACAGGGCCGGCGCAGCAACAGAGAAGGCCCTCCCCCAGGGAGCCGCCAGCCGGCATTGTCCAGTTGACGGCACCCGGAGGAGGCCCAACCTGTGCGATCTTGTTGGTCGTTGGGAGGTAAGTGGCAGGAGGCGGTCTCTCAGGTAGCCAGGTCCTAAACCATGTAGGGCTTTAAAAGTAACGACTAGCACCTTGAAGCACGTCCGGAGACCAATAGGAAGCCAGTGCAGCTCGTGGAGGATAGGTGTAATATGGGTGTATCTAGATCAGTGGTCTCCAACCTTGGCAACTTTAAGACCTGTGGACTCCAACTCCCAGCAAAGCTGGCTGAGGAACTCTGGGAGTTGAAGTCCACAAGTCTTAAAGTTGCCAAGGTTGGAGACCACTGATCTAGATACACCCCATATCGCTCGCGTGGCTGCGTTCTGGACCAGCTGTAGTCTTCAAACACTCTTCAGGGGCAGCCCCATGTAGAGCGCATTAAGTGAATCACTGCAGTTTTTAAGTTAGAAGGCTGCAAAAGGGGAGTCACCTGACCCCAGGACACTGCCACCACCATAAATATAAACCAGTTGCCAAGCATTTGAACTTTGATCGCATGAGCATGGGTTAGCTTCGACGATCATGTGAAAAACCATTTTTTCAGTGCTATTGAAAATTCCGTCACTAAACAAATGGTTGTAATTCGTGGACGTGGGTTTGCAATCAACCCCAGTTCCAAAAACCTTTTTCACAAATTTGCTAAGCTGGGTGCTTCTGATTTTTTTTTTTATTTGTTTCAATAGTTTTTAATTCTCCTCCAAGAATCAAGAAGCCCACTGTGAAATCCTCAGGAAGAAAGGAGAGAAGAGGAAGCCCGTTCGGTGTGGCTTTTTTCACAATCGGCTTTTCACAACTAGAGAATCACGCTGTGCACGTACCTCGCTGACCGCTTGGCTAAGGATCTGGATGATCTTCTCGTGCGGCATGGCCACCACGCTCTGCCCGTTGATCTCAATGATGCGATGTCCCACCCGGACGCCACCGCGTTCTGCAATCCCGCCACGCATGAGGCTACAGATCTGGGCACAGGGAAAAGTCCACTTGTACGGCTGGCCACGCCCACCCACGTGCCAAAGTTTACCTCAGGCGCACATCCCGATTTCCAAAACCTCACAGTCAATCTGTTATGGATTGTAATTTGGATTCCCTTTAAACAAGGAGTTTGGCTTAGTCTCTCAGCCACCCAGACTACTCACAATGCCGTTTTCCACAGAGAATCCTAGGGGATATTTTGTGCCGGGCCTTCGAACAATGGCTGTAGTGACAGGAGGGCAATGGACGATGCTGAGGGTTACTTCTGTCTGGTTTTTCAAATCCTGGAAAGAAATAAACCATCCTACTGACCTCTAATTAACCAACAGTAAGCATCTTTGTTGCTGGCTGAGGAATTCTGAGAATTGAAATCCAGACAATTTAGGCCACCATAAAGTGGCCAAAATTGATATATGCTAAATGAGGCAGACTAAATGTCAGAACATGGAGAATGTCTTTACCACACATTATGGCAGCATCCCCACAGTCATGTGATCAAAATTCTGATGCTTGGCATTTTTATGACGGTCCTGGGGCCATGTGATCCAGGGGTGGGATTGAAAAATTTTAGCAACCGGTTCTCTGCCCGGTTGTTGATTGGGCATGGCCTACTCGGCCTCCTGAACCATGGCGGGGTGTGGGTGTTTTCACCCTCCCCAAACTCTGTGTCAGGCCTGCCGCCATCTTTTCTTTTGGCTCATTGGCCTGCCAACATTTTCTTTTATTCTACTATGCATTTTCTATTGTGGGAAAATGGGAGGGGGGATTGTACAGGGTTAGATGATATGTAGCCATAACAAAATTATTTCTAGAAAGCCAAGGTCATCCTTTGTCTTTGCACCTCTGCATTTGACCAGAACTGGATGAGTGGAACTGCCAGCATGGCAATGGGAGATTGGACCATGTGATGGGCTGGTGGGTTTGGGGGCAAGATCTTGAACTTCCAACTGGGTGGGGAAAACCGGGAAGCTTTCAGATTCAGGTTTTCCCAGATGTGCCAACATGGCTCTCTTAATAAATTGGAACTTTGAGCAATACTTCTTGGATTCTGATTTACTTTAGGATGCTATTTGGAACCCTGACACTCTGGAGGCTTTCCTTGAGCCTCCGGAGGCCACAAATGAACCTGTTTCTGGACTTCTGGGAGGACCGTTTTTCGTCCTCCCAGAGCCTCCGCACAGGCTCTGTACTTACCTGGCATCCAAAACAGGCCGCGTGGAGACTCCTGGGAGGGGCGGAGCAGGGTGGGAGGGGCCAGTCAGTTGTTGCAACTACTGGTTCAGCGAACCAGATGTAAAATTAGCATCCGGTTCGCCCGAACCGGCTGAATCCCACCCCTGATGTGATCCCCTTTTGTGACCTTTTGACAATCTCCTTGCTGTCCAACTCTGCTGGCAGCTTCGCAGACCGCCAGAAAGACCACAACACACTCAGTCCCCTCAGCTTCATCCCTATGCAAGGGTTTACAGGATCGTTTTTAAAAAAAAGATGTACAGTGGCGATGGGGCCTCTATTGGATCCTCCTGCAGAAGGAAACTAGATTTCATGATATTTTTGCCGAAAACTGACATTTGCTTCCGTTTTTTTGGCAAAAGCAGCCCCTAATGCACAATTGGTTTGTTTAACGACCATGGCGTTTGCTTAACAACTGCCACAAAAATCATAAGATCGGGCCAGTCATACGTGCAACCCACTTTAGATTGTCATGACTTATGATCCTAATGGAACTTGGCCAGTCGTAAGTTCAAGGAGTACTTTTATCTTGCTTCCACAA
This sequence comes from Thamnophis sirtalis, assembly GCF_051295495.1. NCBI lineage: Eukaryota > Metazoa > Chordata > Lepidosauria > Squamata > Natricidae > Thamnophis > Thamnophis sirtalis. Next base: position 169,656,477 of record NW_028261381.1, on the reverse strand, counting down.
GGCCTAGAAAGAGATCGTCAGCCGCGATCTTTGATCTCCTAGAAATTATTCTCCACCCTTTATTTTTCTAGCATGTATTCAGTCGGGGAGCAACAACAATTTTACAACCTTTTGCGTGCTGGATAAACTGGTTTGAGATCAAAAGCTAAGTAGGGCTGGGCCTAATTAATATGTACGTGTGTGGGTAATATTTATTATGGCCAAAATACCTCAATAGGACATAATGTATGGGCAGGTAAGAGAAAACCCCAGGCCTGGAGGCTAGACTCAGAAATGAAAAAAGAATGTTCTAGAAAAAAAGAGGACTGGCAGAACATATCTATGGAGATAGATCTTCTAGGATTGGAGTCTTTAAGACTTGGGGACTTCAACTCCCTGAATTCCCTGGGAGCTATGCTGGCTGGGGAATTCTGAGGGTTTTAGATTACAGATTACCAGAGTTGGAAGGGACCTTGTAGGTCATCCTGTCCAACCCCCTGCCCAAGCAGACCCTAGACCATTTCTGACAGATGGTAGTCCAGTCTCTTCTTGAAAACCTCCAGTGATGAAGCTCCCACAACTTCCGAAGGCAACTTCTGTTCCATTGGTTGATTGCTCTCACTGTCAGAAAATGTCTACTTATCTCTAGGTTGAACCTCTCCTTGTACTGTAATACGCTCTACTTGGGGCTGCCCCTGAAAAGTGTTCGGAGACTGCAATTAGTCCAGAATGCAGCCGCGCGAGCGATACTGGGTACACCCATATCACACCTATCCTCCGCGAGCTGCACTGGCTGTCCATTGGTCTCCGAGCACGATTCAAGGTGCTGGTTATCACCTTTAAAGCCCTACATGGCCTTGGACCCGGATACCTGCGATACCGTCTTCTGCCGCATACCTCCCTTAGACCAATAAGATCGCACAGGATGGACCTTCTCCGGGTGCCTTCAGCGGGACAATGCCAGCTGGCGACGCCTAGGAGTAGGGCCTTCTCTGTTGCCGCTCCAGCCCTATGGAATGAGCTGCCCCCAGAGATCTCATGGCCTTTCGCAAAGCCATTAAAACCTGGCTTTTCCGGCAGGCCTGGGGCTGTTGATCCCTTGATTGAGGTCCAGCCCCCTTTCGATTGGGCGTTTGGTGTGTTCCTTTTTTAACTTTGTTGTGTCCCATTATTTTAAAATTTCTTTTTAATTTCTTTTTTCATTTCTGTAAAACGCCCGGAGTCCCTCAGGATTGGGCGGCATAGAAATTCAATAAATGAAATGAAATGAAATGTTCAGCTTCCATCCATTATTCCTTGTCTGGCCTTCGGGTGCTTTGGAAAGTAGGTTCAACCCCCCCCTCTCTGTGACAGCCCCTCAAATATTGGAAGACTGCTATCCTGTCTCCCCTGGTCCTTCTCTTCACTAGACTAGCCTTGCCCAGTTTCTGCAACCGTTCATTGCAGAACCCTGTTCTAGGATATTCTTGCCAGAAAAGCTAAATGAATATGCTCACATCATGATTCCCCAGAGATTGAAAGAATCCTAAAATCACAGGGAAGAGAATTTAGAGGTCATCTAGTCAACCCCCCCCCCCCCCCCCGCTCTATGCCAGATGCTCATCTTATTACTGAGAATCCAGCCTTGATTTAAAGACCTCTAGCTTGGCTTGAGGGCTGCTTTCTCTTGTATTCTCAAGCAAAAAAGTAATAAATATTCTCCTATACTATAACCATGATGGCTTACCTATGGCATGCATGCCACCTGTGGAACGCCTACGCCTCTGCTGGCATGCCTGTCACCCAGCTGAGCTCCACCAAGCATGTGCGTGTCTCCTGCCAGCCAGCTGATTTTGGGGTCTCTGCCAAACACTATATAAGTCATCGAGAATATGGGGGTGGGTGCCCCCCATGCCCCTTTTTTGGTCCCAGGAGACTTCAGAGAGGCCTTCTAGGCCCAAAACAGGTTGCAAAGGGGTTTGGGCGCCTTCCCCGCACCCCATTTTTGGTCCAAGGAGGCTTCAGAGAGGCCTCCTAGGTTGCAGGGAGTTTCGGCGCCTCCCCCGCACCCCATTTCTGGTCCCAGGAGGTTTCAGAGAGGCCTGCTAGGCCCAAAACAGGTTGCGGGGGGGGGGGAGGTTCAGCGCCTCCCCTGCACCCCATTTCTGGTCCCAGGAAGCTTCAGAGAGGCCTTCTAGGCCCAAAACAGGTTGCAAAGGGTTCCGGTGCGTCCCCAGCACCCCATTTTTGGTCTCAGGAGGCTTCAGGGAGGCCTGCTAGGCCCAAAACAGGTTGCAGGGGGGTTTGGGCACCTCCCCAGCACCCCATTTTTGGTCCCAGGAGGCTTCAGGGAGGCCTTCTAGGCCCAAAACAGGTTGCAAGGGGGTTTGGGCGCCTCCCCCGCACCCCATTTTTGGTCCCAGGAAGCTTCAGAGAGGCCTGCTAGGCCCAAAACAGGTTGCAGGGGGGGGGGTTGGGCACCTCCCCAGCACCCCATTTTTGGCCCCAGGAGGTTTCAGGCAGGCCTACTAGGCCCAAAACGGGGCATTGGGGGAGGTTCCATACACATGCACAGGCGGGCAGGGGGAGCGCCTAATGTAGAAAGCAGGGATGGTGAACCTTTTCGGCACTTGGTGCATGGGAGTGCATTGGGATGGCACCAAGTGCCAAAAAGGGAGCACTTCGTGCGCGCTCATCTTGGCTGCGACCAGGAAGAGGAGCTGCACAGGGGGCATGCGCACACCCAAAAATGAACTTCTGGTTTCTGGCGCATGCGTGCGCTTCGGCCATGCGAGGGCAAAAAGGTTAGCCATCCCTGCCCTATAATAACCAGAGCCTTGCTTTCTCACCCGTATGGTGTTCTGGCACGAGGCGAGGGGCAGCCCCACCAGGCTCGTTCCATTGATGGACATGATGCGGTCTCCAATGCTCAGCTTGCCGGATCGCTCAGCTGCTCCCTTGTGCATCAGGTTTGCAATGACCACGGTAGGAAGGATGGATCCCCAACCGGATTCCACGATCACCACGCCTAGGATCTCGCCCTTCTGTTTGGAGAGGACGACCTGTATGGAGACACCGAACGGCAGAGGAAAAAAATCTATTAGACTGGAAGAGAGAGGGAATCAAGTGTTTCGTCCTTTAGGGCGCCCTCGAAATCTACCAGTTATTGTCATCCAAAGCAGCGCTTCTCAACTTTGGCTTATAGCAATAGCAATAGCAGTTAGACTTATATACCACTTCATAGGGCTTTCAGCCCTCTCTAAGCGGTTTACAGAGTCAGCATATCGCCCCCACAATCTGGGTCCTCATTTTACCCACCTCAGAAGGATGGAAGGCTGAGTCAACCTTGAGCCACTGAGATTTGAACCGCCGAACTGCAGATAACAGTCAGCTGAAGTGGCCTGCAGTACTGCACCCTAACCACTGCGCCACCTGAAGATGGGCGAACTTCAACTCCCAGAATTCCTCAGCCAGTTTGGCGACTGTTGGAATTGATGACAAACGCCTCAAAAACTGCTTGTCTGGTTTTGAAATTCCAAGTTAGGCCTCTCTCCTTCCACCGCCACATGACCAGTGATGGCGAAACCTTTTCAGCACCAAGTGCCCAAACTGAAACATTCATGCTTGTGCGCACACAGGAGGACTGGAAACCCAAAGACCAGTTTTTTGGCTGTTTGCGGGGGCGTTTTGAGGCTATTTTTTGGGCTGTTTTCCAGTGCCCTTGTGTCCGCGAAGAGCAGCTGGCGATGGCACGCATGGCCACAGAGAGGGCTCTGCGTGCCACCTCTGGCATACGTGTCATAGGTTCGCCATCATGGTTTTAGTAGGCTTTAGAGGCAATCAAACTCAACAGAGATGGTAAGTTCCACGTTTTCCTTTGCTGCTCACATTCTGGCCTGACAAACCATGGAGTTGTTTCCGTTGCAAGTTGGGACACAATTTTTTTTTTTTTTTTGACGCAATGAGTCTTCCCACCCCCTCCAACTGAAAGAAAATACGTCTACTGCTGTTTAACCCTCTTGTCTTTCTTTCACCCACTTTAGGAAAGCATTATTTTCTTTGAAAAAATAACTTGCTGAAAAGAAGGGGAAAAAAAAAACATCTGGGCAAAGCTTTGCTGTGTAAAGTTTAAAGAAATCCAGGAGATGAGTTGTTCTGAGGAAAATATTTTGGGTTTTTTTTTCCCCAGGACATTGGATATTACTCTTCCAGAACCACTTCCTATATCAAGAACATTTATAGCCAGAAAACTGTCAAATCACTCCCTCCGGGGTTAACAGTCTGGGGAAAAGATGGAACATTCTAGAGGAATCTGGCATGTTCTCACCCTGGACAAAACAGAGGTGGCAAATTGATAAACTTAAAGGATCTTCTATTGGCTATCAGGATCATTAATTTTTTTATCCATTTATATTATTGAAATACCTTACTATTAAAATATGACCCAATACAGGAAGTCCTCCACTTATGAAAGTAATGAGGCCTTCCCATTATGGTCATTAAGTCGCGATGGCTGTAAAGCGGGTCACCCACATGACTGGCCTGATTTTATGACCTTTTTAAAATGAGGGTTGTTCAGTGAACCAATGGTTTGCTATGGGCTACTTTTGATGAAAACTGGAAGTAAATGCCAGCTTTTGGCAAAAAAAACCCATCATAAAATATGGCCATGGCATCGATGCTGCAAATAGCTGTCCTCAGGGACTACTTATACATCTTTTCCAAGATTTATCAAATTTAGTACATTTCGTAAACCCTCTTGGGCAGGGGTGGGCAACTATAGTCCTTTCATGACCTGTGGACATCAACTCCCGGCCATGATGGCTCAGGAATTCTGGGAGTTGAAGTCCACAGGTTATAAAAGGGCCCATACTTGGGCACACAGCTGGGGATTTTTCCATTCACTACAACCAGGGGTGAGATTGAAAAATGCTAGCAACTGGTTCTCTACCCAGTTGCTGGGTGGGTCTACTCAGCCTCTTGGTGGGTGTGGCCTACTCGGCCACCTACATCATTGGGGGGGGGGGCATTTTGGCCCTCCCTGGACTCCAGAGGCTCTGAGAGGGAGGGACTGAAAACAGCCTCCCCTGGGCTCCGGAAGCTGGAAACAGGCCCGTTTCCAGACTTCCATAACTTCTGAGAGGCCTGTTTTTTGCCCTCCCCAGGCTTCAGAGGCTTTCCTCGAGCCTCCGGGACAGCAAAAACAGCCTTCCCCGGGATCCAGAGGTCCTCCGGAGGCCAGAAAAGAGCCTGTTTCCGGATTTCTGGAACTTCCGGAACGCTCGTTTTTCACCCTCCCAGAGCTTCCGCATGGGCCCTGCACTTACCTGGCATGATGAACAGGCCATGTGGAGACTTCTGGGAGGGGAGGGATGGGCGGGGCCAGCCAGTCCTTGCAACTACCGGTTCGGCGAATCAGATGTAAAATTAACACCCAGTTTGCCCGAACCGGTCCGAACCGGCTGAATCCCACCCCTGACTACAGCCCTCAGTGGGCTGACTTTTCAAAAACAAGTCTTGATCTTTTTTTGTGTATCTGCCTGAAAGGCAGTTAAACAGCAAGACGGTGAAAATAATGAGCTTCCTGCCAACAAAAGCTCAATGGGTGTGTCAGACTACAGCTTCCCTCATTTATTTATTTATTTATTTGTTTGTTTGTTTGTTTATTTATTTAGTAAATTTATAGGCCGCCCAATCCCGCAGGACTCTGGGCGGCTTACAAAGCGAAGAAAAAGGAAAAAAATAAAAATAAAAAATGATTTAAAATTCACAATACAAATTCGCTCTAGTCGGGGCTGGACCTTTCAATAAGGTCAGCAGCCCCAGGCCAACTACAGACTCTGTGTGTGTGTCTGTTTGTATCATGTCATGGAGTTGTAGTCCAATGCAACCAGAGAGCCAACTAGATTAGCGGAGATTGAGTGGCCTGCCGAACCACTGGCCAATTCCACAGGCCCATACAGAGGGAGAGCATCTGAGATGGGTAGAGCCATTTCCTCTGTGGTGGGTATGCAATTCCAATGTGCTCCACCTCTAGCAAAACACCTCCTCTCCATTCTTACTTCCTTACAGTTCTCTTGCTTGGAGAAGTGAGCCAGGTCTCCATTATATAGTTCCTCTCCCTCGATCAGGCCAGGATCCTTCTCATCATCGTTCTGGTCTTGCATGGAGCCGAGCTGGCTGGGGTCAATGCCACTGGCCCGCAGGAACTGCTGGTAAGCCACGCTAAAGACCTGCCCAATGGCTTGGGCTATCAGCTGAGCCTGTAGGACAGGAAGCAGCAAATGACAAGCATTTCTACAGTTACAGGACTATCTTTTTTTCCAAGCGTGCCGTTATTCTAACACGACAAGATCTAATCTAACTGAGGCAGCGGTGCACATCTGAACTCTGATTGTCCGTGTTGTCCACCACCAACCTCTCCCCACACTCACGTCAGACGAGTGGAACACGTGGCAGATCATTTTGTACAGCTGTTTTTCGGTGGAAGCATCTGCCCGGCGAGGGAGCTTCCGACGGGCCATGAGCACCACGATGTTCCCAATGTCAGCAATGTAGGAGATGGTCTGGAGGGGGTGATCCATCATGGTTTCCTAACATGGCAAGGAGATCAGAGAAGAAAAAGAAAGAAAGAAAGAAAGAAAGAAAGAAAGAAAGAAAGAAAGAAAGAAAGAAAGAAAGAAAGAAAGAAAGAAAGACGGAAGGAAGGAAGGAAAGGAAGGAAGGAAAGGAAGGAAGGAAGGAAGGAAGGAAGGAAAGAAAGAAAGAAAGAAAGAAAGAAAGAAAGAAAGAAAGAAAGAAAGAAAGAAAGAAAGAAGCATTGAAATGACAGGTTGCCATTTCATAGAATATTTTCCAATTGCCTGTAAAATATCCTCAACTATGTCCTATAGATGTGCTGAACGGTTCCACCACAAAACCGTGGTAGACAATTGCGCGCTCGACAAAAGCGCGTACGTGACGTCATCACAGCGCGACGAAAACATCGCGCTGTGAGCAGTAAATTTAAAATTAAAGCGAAAACCTTACCCTAACCCCCCCAAATCTAACCCTAAACCTAACCCTAAACCTAACCCTTAACCTAACGCTAAACCTAACGGTAACCCTTAACCTAACGCTAAACCTAACCCTAACGCTTAACGTAACCCTAAACCTAACCCTAACCCTTAACCTAACCCTAACCCTAACCCTAAACCTAACCCTTACCTTTATGTGAATCGGCTTGATTTAATTTTATTTTAATTTTAATTTTATTTATTTTTTAATTTTTTTCGTCGCGCTGCTGATGACGTCAGGTATGCGCTTTCGTCGAGCGCGGTTTTGTCGACCGCGGTTTTGACGGGTCACGGTGCTGAACTACGGCTCACATCATTCTCTGCCAGGCTGGCCTCTATGCCTGTTGCAGACAGGAGCCCCCAGTTTGTTGTTCAACAGTTTGATTCAGAGAATGTACTGACGCAAAAATCTCAAACGCTGTGTCATTTTCCAGAACTCACACAAAAATCACATTGGTGTAAAAATTGAGTTAAAATATTTGTGTGTGTATTTTCCATACACACACAACAGAGGTAGACAAATATGGTGCCAATATAGGCCCAGACACTGTTTGTGACTGATTTGATTTTAGAACAGGCAGTCCTTGATTTGGGGAGTTTGGCAACTGGCTTACATTTGTAATTAGTTGCAGTATTCTGAGATCATGTGATCATCTCCGAGATTCCAACCCACTCACCCTGCAAAAAACACCCATTGGATAATCTGGATTCAGACTTACAACCACGTCTCACTTGATTCGCGATTTGCTTAACCACTATGGTGGTTAACGACTGTCGTAAAACAGTCATAAAATCAAGTCTGATCTCATGGTGACTCAACTTACAACCTCAGAAACTTGTAATCAAAATTCCGAGCTCAACTGTGATTGTAAGCCTGTACTGTAAAGATTGCAATTTTTTTTTTAAAAAAAAAAGCTATTATGCCCCCAAGGAAAGTGCAATTCCTTCCTGTCAGCCTGTTGTGTTATTTTGTGAGAGGGCAAAACCCTCAACAGCCATTTTGAGAACACAACACAGTCTCAACATTTCAATCACACACACACACACACACACACGTGGTGGGTTTCAAAAATTGTTTGAACCTACTCTGTGGGTGTGGCCTCCTTTGTGGGAGTGGCTTGCCGCCCATGTGACTGGATGGGAGTGGCTTGCCACCCATGTGACCGGATATGAAGATGCCGACGACAGTTGTCAGAACCACCTTAAATTACCTCACACACAGCCCTGGCATGCATAAGAATATGATGTAAACTTGTTTTTTAAAAGGCATCTTTGGTTTGCGTTAAAACAACTTCAACACACGCAATGTTCTGATTGCACCACAAACGCAGCAGTCATCCTTACCTTTCACAGAGGCACTGAGTTTTATGAATATGAGCATGATAGTGTAGAATAATCATATCCAAGGACCAGTGGTGGGTTTCAAAAATTTTTGGAACCTCTTCTGTAGGTGTGGCCTGCTTTCCGGGTCCACTGGTCTTCTAACCGGTTCGGTAGATTTGACGAACCGGTTCTACCAAATAGGTGCGAACTGGTAGGAACCCACCACTGACACACACACACACACACAATCTAAAAAAAGTGATGGCACACTGGGGAATATCCTGGATGTAGGGAGGGAGCAGTGCCATAGTTTCATCTGTGGGTCTTCTGGCTAAGGGATGCCATCCTCCCCGCAACCCTAAAAGCAGCCATTTTGAGCCTTGCCCACTGGACAGGATCTCAAACGGAGGCAGCAGGCTGAATGCTTCTTGAGGGGGAAACTGTCAATGCACCTGTGTGTCAGCGCTGAGGACCTTGATCCGTTGAGTGGAGACAAAGAGATCTACTTCGGTCATTGGCTGGGATTCTCCCTCAGGAGCCTGGATTGCAAGAAAAACAAGTGAAGGAAAGAGAGAGAAAATAGGTGATTGTGGCATGGAGATTGTGGCATGGAAATTGTGGCCCTGTTCGCCACTGCTCCAGTGATTGCACTGAAAATGTAAGCTGCTCTAGACAGGTGTATAATAGGAGATTTTAATGTGATTGTAAATAATGAGCTGGACTATAAAACTACAAAACCGAATAAGAAGCTAAGAAGAGTTCTTCTCAAAACATTCTTTACAAATGTAGATGAATTAACCTTACAGGATGTGTGGAGAAAAAGACATTTGAAAGAAAAGCAACATACATTTTACTCAGACATTTGCCGTGGTCAAGAATAGACATGATTTGGATGTCAACAGAATTAATGACTAAAACAAAATGTAAGCTGCTCTTGAACATGGAGGCTCCATTTTGCTGCAACTAGAACAGAGCTCCCTTTTCTTCTGTGTAACTGAGTACAAGCAGTCCTCGACTTACAACAATTTGTTTAGTGACTATTCAAAGTTACATCGGCACTGAAAAAGTGACGCATGATCGTTTTTCACACTCATGATCGTTGCAGCAGTCACGTGATTGAAATTCAGAAGCTTGCCAATTGACTCATATTTATGACGTTTGCAGTGTCCTGGGGCAAAGTGATCACTTTTTTGACTTTCTGATAAGCAAAGTCAGAAGTGGAGAAGACAAATTCACTTAACAACCATGTTACTAACCTAACAACTCCCATGATTCCATAACAACTGTGGCAAGGTAGGTCGTAAAATGGAGCAAAACTCACATCTGTCTCACTTAGCAACTGAAATTTTGGGCTCAATTGTGATTGTAAGTGTAGATGTAATTTCATTTTGAGAGACCGCCTGCTGCCAATTACCTCCAATAGACCGATTAGATCCCACAGATTAGGCCTCCTCCGAATTCCATCCGCCGGCCAATGCCGACTGGCGACTACCCGGAGGAGAGCCTTCTCTGTGGCTGCTCCGACCCTCTGGAACGAGCTCCCCGTGGAGATTCGAACCCTCACCACCCTCCAGGCCTTCCGCAAAGCCCTTAAAACCTGGTTGTTCCGACAGGCCTGGGGCTAAAGAGCTTTTGCCCCCCCCCCCCTCGAATGGTATGGTTGTTGTGTGCTTTTAAATTGTGTATTGTTCTGTTCGTCTTTTTTATCCCTTATCTGTACCCCCTTCCCTGACTTGGATTGTGAGCCGCCCTGAGTCCCCTTCGGGGAAAAGGGCGGCATATAAATGCAATAAATTCAATTCAATTCAAGGTTCCCTCTTGGTGTCCCATCCCTGCTGTTCACCCTTCCCACCTTAATTCTATCGACGGCTTCCTGGGCCTGAGCCATGCGAATGCTCGTGGATGGGTTTTTCTCGGAAACCAGCTGTGTGGAGCCCAGATATTTGGCTCCAAAGATCACCCCTTCCAACAGATCTTCGGGCTCACAGGGACCTGGGACTGAGACATACAAAAAAGGCTTGTTTAATAACATTATTATTGTCACCGTCATCACCATTCTCATCACCAAAGGGTACCATATGTAACATATGTTAACATTCCTACGAGTTAGGTTAGATTGTGATCAGTGGTGGGTTCCGGATCCCATTGCAACCGAGCCGGGCATCTACCACATGCACGCATGCAGCACGCACACAGCATGCGTGCAGTGCATGCATGCATACTTACTGCCCGTGACACTCTGCGATGCTCCAGCTGCTCGGCGGGGCGTTGCACAGGCGCCGTACACTCCGTGAGCGTAAGCCCCGCTCGGCACAATACAGGTAAGGAGGGTGGGCAGGCGGACCCTCTGGAACACCACACCAGAACGGTACCTGGTGCTCCCAGCAGGCACCGGTATGCCCATACTGGGGGGTTCCAGTCGTATCCTACCACTGATAGAAATACCCCCAAATTCCATAGAGAACCTCTATGGCTGGGGAGGAATTAGAACCTGAGTCTCTTTGCTGTTAATCCAACACCTTACTTGCTACACCTGACTGGCTCTTGGATTGAGAGGGAGGGACTGGGCCAAATTCAGCCAATGAGCTTCTATAGCTAGGGAGGGATTAATGTCCACTCCTCACTCTTAATCTGTCTCCTTCAACACCTCACCTCATTGGCTCTTGGACTGAGAGGGAGGGACTAGCCCAAAGTTAACCAATGACTTCTGTAGTTGAAGAGGAATTAGAACCTGGGTCTCCCATGCTCTAGTCCAGGGGTCACCGGCCTTTTGGACCTCAGGAACCACTAAATTCATAATTTTAAATCCTGTGGACCACTAATATGATCTGCCTAAAGGGTGGGCGTGGCAAAGTGGTCATGTGACTGGGTGGGCGGGGACAACTTGATGTCACTCACATCAAGGAGCGTCTTGGCAGCCTTTACTCGCCGCTTCTCGCATGCCCGCCCGGGCTCCTTAGGGCCCCAACAGGAAGCAGTTGCTGGAATTAAGCAGCCACCATGAGAAAGAGTTGGCAAAACAGCTCAGTTCAAATTGGATCTGACCGTGGAGGAGGCTCAGCAGAAGCACCTCACTGAGGACTACGAACATAGGCTTTCCAAGCAGAGGGAAGACCTGCGGGAGTGCAAAGCCAGGTACCGGCGCCTGGAGGCTCAGTGGACTGAGATGGTCAGCCAGTTCCAGGCCGTGATGCAGTCCCACTGGAACAAGGCCTTCCGGCTCTTTGCCACCAGGGGTGCTTCCCTCCAGCCTTCGCCCAAAGCCCCATGCCAGGCCGAAGCAGACCCCAAGTCGGAATTTCTGTCCCCCTCTGACCCACACAAAAAGACCCCGAAGGGGGAGACTCTCTGCAGCAACACAAATGTTCATTGCACATATCCAGCCCAGGGGGGTGGGGGGGCATAGTTTGAGGACTCTGATTTAGTGCAATATAAAAAATGCAAATAATTTTTCTGCGAACCACCAAAATTTTCTCGACGATCACCAGTGGTCCACGGACCACCGATTGGTGAACACTGCTCTAGCCCACCTCGTTCTCCAGTACATCTGATTGGCTCTTTGGTCTCAGAGAGAGGGAGAGGCTGGCCCAAAGTTCACATGACATAATAAATCAATCAAAAGTCTTCACTTACCATCTTTATAAGGTGGGAAAGATGACACATTGCCTTTATTCTGTTAAAGAAAGAGGAAAGGGGAAAAAGAATTGGCTTTGTAAAGCCGGGGAGGAGATCTTAATTATTTATTTATGACATTTATCTGACCACCTGAAACCAACTAAACTTTAGGTAGCTTATAACTTTACATACTAAAAACAGGATACAAAATCAGAATAAAATTACTTTACTAACTAACCTCAACGGCTAAAAATCGGGAATTATAGAAATCAATCAAATGAATCCCCTTCAAACTCTGGATACCTAATACATGTATTTTGTTTTAGAAATTTGATGTAAGCCAGTGGTGGTATTCAAGATTTTTTACTACCGGTTCTGTGGGCATGGCTTGGTGGGCGTGGCAGGGGAAGGATACTGCAAAATCCCCATTTCCTCCCGATCAGCTGGGACTCGGGAGGCAGAGAATAGATGGAGGCGGGGCCAGTCAGAGGTAGTATTTGCTGGTTCTCCGAACTACTAAAAATTTCCGCTACCGGTTCTCCAGAATTATTCAGAACCTGCTGAATACCTCCTCTGATCTAAGCATCTTTTACGGTTCCACCACAAAACCGCGTTCGACTAAAGCGCGCTCGACGAAACCGCGTAGCTGACGTCATCACAGCGCGATGAAAAAAGCACGCTGCGAACGCTAAAGCTAAAATTAACCCCTAAACCTAAACCTAACCCCCTAAACCTAATCCTAAACCTAACCCTAAACCTAACCCTTAACCTAACCCTAAACCTAACCCTTAACCTAACCCTAAACCTAACCCTTAACCTAACCCTAAACCTAACCCTAAACCTAACCCTTAACCTAACGCTAAACCTAACCCTAAACCTAACCCTAACGCTTAACCTAACCCTAAACCTAACCCTAACCCTTAACCTAACCCTAAACCTAACCCTAAACCTAACCCTTACCTTAATGTGAATTGGCTTGCTTTCAAAGCGCTATTTAAAGCGCCCTTTTTTCTCCGTGGTCGCTGTTGTCGTCTAGTGGTTTAATCGGGCGCGCTTTAGTGGAGCGCGGTTTTGTCGTGCCACGTCTTTTACTAGAAAACTAGATAAACCTTGATTCCTGGTGTCAGCATCCATGCTGTTTTCGTGATACTTCCCCCTGCCTTTTTCTGATTTTTAAAAAAAACTTCCCAGTCTAGCCAAGAGCACTGGAACTTTTTAGGGGATTCTCATTAAAGTATTAATCAGGCCCAATCCCGATTAGCATCTGGGATTAGTAAATTTAGCTATGTGCCAATCATTTTATAGCAAGCACACCGTAATGACTTTGCACAACTGGTGCAAACTATATAATTTATGTTGTTGTGTCATGATGTTGCAATGCACACCTGATATCACTGGGTTTTTTTTACCGTAAGGCAATCAGTCTAACCAGAAGGCAGTTTATATTAAACTTCTGGAGACAATCTCCCAGATTATTTGGTTTGTGGCAGGATGTAATGAATGTATAAAATTATTAAAGTGGTGCCTTTCAGCTATCGTGCAAAATCCTTAACCCTAGACTGCTAATTGCACAGATAAGAGAAAGTGGGAAGGCAAAGATGCCGCTAAAACAGATAGTCCTCAAATTATGACCACAATTGGGCCCAAAATTTATATTGCTAAGTGAAACATTTGTTAAGTGAGCTTGCCCCACTTTACGACTTTTCTTGCCACAGTTCTTAAGTGAATGATTGCATTTGTTAAGTTAGTATAAGTATAACCTTCATTGTCATTGTACTTAAATTGTACTTAAATACGACGAAATTAGTAACAGGGTTATTAAGTGAATCTGGATTCCCCATGGACATTGCTTCTCAGAACGTCAAAAAGGTGATCACATGATCCCGGGACCCTGCAACTCTCATAAATATGAACCCCTTGCCAAGCAACTGAATTGTGATCAAGGGCTTATGGGGATGCTCAACTGTTGGGTGGAAAACAGTCATAAATCAGTTTTAATACCACTTTATAATGCCTCGGTAAGGTCTTGGAATACTGCATTCAGTTTTGGTCACCATGATGTAAAAAAGACGTGGAGACTCTAGAAAGAGTGCAGAGAAGAGCAACAAAGATAACTGGAGGCTAAAATACATGAAGAACGGTTGCTGGGTGTGTCTAGTTTAATGAAAAGAAGGACTAGGGGAGACATGATAGCAGTCTTCCAATATCTCAGGGGCTGCCCCAAAGAAAAGCGGGTCAAGCTATTCTCCAAAGCTCCCAAGGGTAGAACAAGAAACAATAGGTGGAAACTAACCAAGGAGAAAAACAACTGAGAACTGAGGAGAAAATTCCTGACAGTTGGAACAATTAATCAGTGGAAGAGCTTGCCTCCAGAAGTTCTGAATGTCCCAACACTGGAAGTCTTTAGGAAGCGTGGAATGATAAAACCGCGCTCCACTAAAGCGCGCCCGATTAAACTGCGTCGCTAACGTCATCAGCAGGGCGACAACAGCGAGCGCGGAGAAAAAAGGGCGCTTTAAATAGCGCTTTGAAAGCAAGCCGATTCAAGTTAAGGTAAGGGTTAGGTTTAGGGTTAGGTTTAGGGTTAGGTTAAGGGTTAGGGTTAGGTTTAGGGTTAGGTTAAGGGTTAGGTTTAGGGTTAGGTTAAGGGTTAGGATTAGGTTTAGCATTAGGTTTAGGGTTAGGTTTAGGGTTAGGTTAAGGGTTAGGTTTAGGGTTAGGTTTAGGATTAGGTTTAGGGGGGTTAGGTTTAGGGGTTAATTTTAGCTTTAGCGTTTACAGCGTGCTTTTTCCGTCGCGCTGTGATGACGTCAGCTATGCGGTTTCGTCGAGCGCGCTTTAGTCGAACGCGGTTTTGTGGTGGAACCTTTAGGAAGATGTTGGATAGCTATTTGTCTGAAGTGGTGTGTAGTTTCCTGCCTAAGCAGAGGGTTGGACTAGAAGACCTCCAAGGTCCCTTCCCACTCTGCTATTCTATTCAGTTGTTTCAGGGTCATTGTAACTTGAACAATCACTAAATGAACTGTTGTAAATCAAGGACTACCTATATTTGAACTGTAGCTCAATAAATCAGTCTCATGATGTCTACATCCAAAGGAGAATATAACCCAGAGGTGGGTTGCTCCTGGTTTGGCCCGGATTGGGCGAACAGATAGTGGTGGCAATGGGAGGCTCCGCCCACCCGCCCAAACGCTTCTGCGCATGCAAAGCATCATGCGCAAGCAATCACGTGAGCATCAGAGAACCGGTAGTTTAAAAAAATGGAAACCCACCACTGATATATACAGAGAGTCCTTGTTTTGCGATCGTCGCTTAGCAACCGCCTGAAGTTATGATGGCCCTCCTTCAACCAGATCCCGAAGTTTTGAGACCCACCCACAGTCACATGACTGAATGTCGGGCACTCAGCAACTGCCCCACATTTATGGCCGTTTATAATGTTCCATAGTCACATGATGGAAGTTTATAATGGTTTTGCCCCAAACCATCATTTTTGTTTTTCAGAAAAACAGGCCCCTAGTGAACCATTGGTCATAATAATATCAGGTCGTTCACAAAAGTCACCTGATTTATGTCCATGACGGGCAGTCTCCATTATAGCTGTAAGTCGAGAACTACCTAAATGGGAAGAAGGCGGGGCTTAGCAGTGAGAAGACGGACTTTCAGGCAGTTTCTGAGAGACCATCTATACCGGGGTTATTTTGGACGATTCGTTTCGAATCTAAGCTGTCCCGTAGAGACAGTGACGTGGTGGGAACTCCAGTGGTCCCAGAGATTTTCGCAAAATCTCTGGGAACCTAAGGAAAGCCCTCCTAATCCAGTGACTTCCGGATCAGCCGATGCTGACTACAACTGCAAAAGCCCAGAGAGAGAGTGGATATAAGCATGTCGTTTGGTGTGAGTTTTAAATCTTTTTTTCTTGTTGGAAAGAGAACTACCTAAATGAAGCTTTCATTTTCCTGTCTTTACTCTGTAATTGTTTTAACGTTGAACATTCAATGTAGCTTTGTAAAATGGGCCAGCTATGATTTACTTCAGGGGTGGACAATTAATCTTCTCAAGAAGACACCTAGGAAACTGGGACTCTTGTGGAAAGCTGTCACTGATACCCCCACCGTCCTGACCCTGGTTCCACCCCAACTCCCCACTGCCTTGCTTCCGTTGCCATGGGTTGGACGACAGCCTGCAGGCTGGATATGCCCCACATTATCAGGGTTCCAAATAGTGTCCAAAAGTAAATCAGAGTCCAAGGCAAAGTATTGCTCAAAGTTCCAATTTATTAAGAGAGCCATGTTGGCACATCTGGGAAAACCCGAATCTGAAAGCTTCTGGTTTTCTACACCCAGTTGAAAGTTCAAGATCTTGCCCCCACACCAGTGATGGGATTCAGCCAGTTCGCACCTATTCAGGAGAACCGTTTGTTAGCTTTCTAAGCAGTTTGGAGAACCAGTTGTTGGAAGAAATCTCCTTTTGTTCTCCCCACACACACACACACTTTACAGGGCTAATCCTGTAAGGAAGGCAGGAAGGAAATATTCTGGTGTTGTTTCTAGCCTCATCTTGATTGCCCTGCTTACAGAAACTGCCTCTCTGGTTAACCCTTATGACATTGTAACAGCTAAGGTGAAGCGCCCATCAACGTGAGTGACATTGAGTTGGCCATGCCCAGTCAGTCACATGACCATTGAGCCATGCCTATCCAGCTGGTGATTAGGGCAGAGAACCGGTTGTTAAGTTATTTGAATCCCACCGCTGCCCCACACCCACTAGCCCATCAGATGGTCCAATCTCCCACTGCCATGTTGGCAGCTTCCACCCATCCAGTTCCAGGTGCAGAGACAAAGGATGACCTTGGGTTTCTAGAAAGAATTTTGTTTTGCCTACATAGCATCTACTCCGTACAATCCCCCCTCCCATAGAAAAGACATAGTAGAATAATAGAAAGTGTTGGCAGGCCAAAGCTCGAAGAAGAATATGACTGCAGGCTTGACACACGTACTGTAAAATGCCCACGTCTGATTTAATTCCTATTCCTGTATAACTATTCAATTAAGTGGTTGTGGTGGCCTAGTGGTGGAGCTCTCGCCTTACAATAAGGAGGATGTGAGTTCGAGCCTAGGTAGAGGCAGATATTTTCTTTCTGGGCACATTGAGACTATATCTGCTGAATATAACTCTGCGTTGGCGACAGGAAGGAGATCCGGCCAGTAATCACTCAGCTCCATTCAGTTGCCCAGACTCCACCCCACCAGGGATTATGAGGTCATTCAAAGAAGATGATGATGACTGTCGACAGGACTCACACAACAAAGAACAAACTAAGAACAAACCAAGGGAACCTGGTTTACAACAATTCCATAACCCCCATCAATGCAAACCAAGCTTGATTAAACAAGCCAGCAGTGTTTGCACATGGTACTCAGCCATAAACCATGGTTTGCAACAACCCACCCGGTGCTAAGTCAAAAAAGTCATCCAGGCCCCTTGATGACTTCCAGGGCAATGTGTGAACATTGCCCTGCAAGATACTCACCACTGGATCGGAGGTGGGAGAGGAATCCTCCATGCGGTTCAGGGCAGGCGCCCCCACTGGATCTGGGGAGCCTTCCCAGCTGCGGGCCTCCAAGTTGGAGTCAGACGAGGCAGCTGCTTCCAAGCCAGTGGATTCTTTTAGGACCCTCGATCTGGGCCTACGTCCTTTCCTTCTTCTCTCTTCCAGATCATCACAGGCAGGTTCAGGAGGGACCTTCTCCGGGACCACAGCCCTTCCTTCCACTTCCATTTTCTGACAGCTAGTCATCAAATCTGAGTGGGCCAGGGCTACCCGGTCCTCCTCCTCCTCCTCCTCCATGGAAATGCCCCCTTCGTAATGGAGGAGACTGAGCAGGTTCTCCTGGTTGGTTTCTGAGGAAAGCAATTCCACACTTCTCTGTCCCTGGACGGATCTCAGGAGGTGCTGAGCGGCTGCCCGAAGGCCCTGCCCTGTGGCCACATGGAGTAGAGAAGGGGCACATTTGTCTGGAGGTCCCTGGAGGTCCTCAGGATGCTCAAGGAGGGGTCGCCTGTCTCCATCTCCTAACCCCTGGGTTTCCTCGCCGTCCGAGGCAGCCAAGAGGTCCTCTTCAGAAGTGGGCAGCTTGTCGTGAAAGCTGGGATTAAGTCTCTGCAGTCGGGCAAAAAGCTTTAAGAACTCGGCCTGGTCAGGCTCTGGAATCACCTCTTCCTCATCCTTCTCCTCTACCTCCTTCGGAATTTCACCCTGGTCAATAGCGGTCTTGAGGTTGCTCTCTATCTCGGAGGAGACCTGGTCTGGTTTGGGTGTCCAGCATACGTTCTCTTCCTGAGCTGAAGCTTTGGCACCCTCCTCCATACCATTCCTGTTGAGGAAACCCAAACCTTTAACGTTTCTCCAAGTGACAACAGAGGCTGCCTGCCCCAAGAAAGGAAGTCAATGCCAAATATATACATATTCATATATGTATACATTTTGCATTTTATATATGCATAAAATGTATACATAAATCATGGGTGCTTCACAGTGGTGGGTTTCAAAAAAATTTAGAACCTCTTCTGTAGGTGTGGCCTGCTTTGTGGGAGTGGCTTGCCAGCCATGTGACCGGGTGGGAGTGGCTTGCTAGCCATGTGAATGGGTGGGCATGGCCAACTTATAAAATGTGGTGAAACTCACTTAACAATGCTCTTGCTTAGCAACCAAAATGTTGGCTCAGACACTCTGGCATTTAAAGCATGCGAGTCTTAAAGCTGTCAAGTTACAAGGCCCTTGTACCCCTAACTCTTTAGGAAAAAAAAAACCAGGGGTGTTCAAACTTGACAGTTTTAAGACTTGTGGACTTCAACTCCCAGGATTCCTCCTCTCGCTCTTCATCTTGATGATGTGTGGACGTGGGGGGGAGGGAGCTGGAACTGGTTTTAAATGGTAGATTTGTGGAACCTCTTCTATTGAAGAGGTTAGAACTGGCAGGAACCCACCCCTGGTGCTTCATCACTGGAGGCTTTTAAGAAGAGACTGGACAGCCACTTGTTTGAAATGGTATAGGGCAGTGCTGGCGAACCTTTTCGACACCGAGTGCCGAAAAGAGAGCGCATGCTTCAGAACACCACACACCGGAAGGGAAGATAAGCAGCACACATGCACATGCCGGGAACTTCCACTTCCAATTTCCGGCATGCACATGTGCCCTGGCAACTAGGTCTTCCGATTTCTGGTGCACATGCGAGCACAAAAACCAGCTGGCTGCTGCGCATGTGCACACCATAAACCGGAAAGTCAGGAGTCCAATGCGCGCATGCACGCCAGGATGCTGCTCCAGTTTCTGGTGTGCCTGTACATGTGAAAACCAGTCAGCTGGCGTGCCCCGGGACCCAGAAGAGCAAATGGCGACGGCTCGCGTGCCCGGATAGATGGCTCTGTGAGCCACTTCCAGCACGTGTGGCATAGGTTCGCCATCATGGGTATAGGGTCTGCTGCTAGAGCAAGGGGCTGGACTAGAAGACCTCCAAGGTGGCCTTTCAGCTCTATACTATCTCATCGAGTCATAATTTGCTTTAACTATGCTTCGTTGGACCAGCTGCAGTGGCTGTTTGCACAAAGCTCTGAGCCATAGTGAGCAATTTAAAAGATGAACATTGGGGAGCTCCTTCTCAATGCTAGAAATGAAGAGACATAGTTTCTCCCATTTCTGAAGCAAGAAATATACAAGACGCATTTACGTTGTACAATTGTCAAACTCCGTGTACTAGAGGTGTGTGCGTGTAGGTACCCATCCATCCGTCTAACCATCCCAGGGGTCCGCAACCCCTAGTCCAGAGTCTAGTGCTGGGCCACAGCCCGCTTGGAGCCGGGCTGTGGAAGGGGTGGCTGAGTGTACTTGTGACACTGCACTTGTGAAAGCCGCGTGCGCCCACGAAATCGCCTCCTCCTTCCCGCCACCGCTTCCACCGGTCCATTGAGCCGGAAATATTGGAGACCGCTGATCCATCCCGTTTCTACACTCTAGCGGGAAGACCAGGGGTGACATGCTCTGAAGTCCGCTATGGGCTCGCTTCTCGCGGGCATGGGTGCTAAACGTGCGCTTTGTGCGTAGGCACACCGCAGACACTAAGAAGCTTTTTCTGAATCTGCAACGGTAAGTAGAACAGCGGGGGGGTAGGGGGGGAGAGAAACCAGTCGTTGTGCTGGTGTTGTGCTGCACGACTTACATTTGATAGGGAACGGGATTTCCTGCTTTCTAGCGAATATAAATCGCACGGCACAGCCGATTGTTGCACAACTGGCTATCGGTTCGCTTGAACCGGTAGCATTTCACCCCTGAGGAAGACCTAGATAAGTAATAAATGAAATGTGAAAGAGAAGGGAGACATTTTACCTAGAGATCTCAGGATCCAAAGAAGTGGTATCTTGTGGTTCGGAGGATCTTTCGGATTCCCCATCCCCATCCAAGCTAATCCTGATCTCTTCCGCTCCGGGGTAGCAGGGCCCTGAATCCAGATCTGGAAGCTCCGCGATAACTTGGTTGTCACCAGGAAAAGTGGGCAGTTGTTGGATAGTGGAAGCATCTTCTCCAAAGTCAACAGGCGCCTCAACCTCATTTCCCAAATCCGTGGGGGGAGGCACTAGAGATTCCGAGGGGTTCCCGAACCCCTCAGTTGCATTTTTCTTAACATCCATGCCACTGTCCATCGTGATCACTCCACCAGGTCGCGACAACAAATCATCCTACACTTGGAAACAAAATGGCAGTATATGTAATCTTGGACTCAGGTAGAGTCAGGAGTTTCAGCTTCATTCCTTTTCTCACAAGGCATCATTTCCAGAGGCGGGGGTGGTGGTGGGGAATCAGTCGTTCTTCTGAATGCATGGTGGGGCAGGACTCAGGGTAGTGCTAGTCGTAACTTATAAAGCCCTTCATGGTATTGGATCTGGGTACTTGAGAGACTGTCTGCTGCCAATTACCTCCCACAGACCCATTAGATCTCACAGGGTTGGCCTCCTCCGGGTGCCATCTACCAGCCAATGCCATCTGGCTATTACCCGGGGGAGGGCCTTCTCTGTGGCAGCTCCGGCCCTCTGGAATGGACTCCCCGCAGGGATTCGGATCCTCACCTCTCTCCAGGCCTTCCGAAAAGCCGTCAAAACCTGGCTTTGCCGGCAGGCCTGGGGGTGATGAGTTCCCTCCCCTCTCGACATGTATGGTTGTGCGACTGTTGTTTACTTTTATTATTTGTATTTTTTTTTATGTTCCCCTTTTCCCCCTTGAATTGTTCACCGCCCTGAGTCCTCCCAGAGAAGGGCGGCATACAAATAATAAAATTCTAATTCTAATTCTAGTTAAGTACAGGGAGTCCTCGATTTATGACCGCAATTCAGCCCCAAATTTCTGTTGCTAAGTGAAACATTTGTTAAGTAAGTTTATTCCCGTTTTACCACCTGTCTTGCCATAGTTGTTAAGTTGGATCACTGTAATTGTTAAATTAGTCAAATTGTTGTATAGTGAATCTAGCTTTCCCTTTGACTTTGTGTGAAAAAAGGGGTTTACCAGCCACTTTTTTCAGTGCTGCTGTTAAGTTCTAGTAGTCACTAAATGAACTGTTGTAAATCGAGGACTACCTGTATTTCAAGGGAGGGGCTTAAACTGCTCAGATAAGAGATCACAGGCATGGATCTACGAGGCAGGATATTTCTGAACATAGTTTAGGATTCTTAGACAGAATACTAAACCCATATCCAGAAATAACTTATTTCACCAATCTTCACCAAAAGCATGAGAGTTTGTCACATTAAAAGCTTTGTATGATCGTTAGGGGAGGTGGTGGCTCAGTGGCTAAGACACTGAGTTTGTCCATCAGAAAGGTTGGCAGTTCAGCGGTTCGAATCCCTAGTGCTGCGTAACAGAGAGAGCTCCCATTACTTGTCCCAGCTTCTGCCAACCTAGCAGTTCGAAAGGACATAAAAAATGCAAGTAGAAAAATAGGGGCCACCTTTGGTGGGAAGGTAACAGCGTTCCGTGCGCCTTTGGCGTTTAGTCATGCCGGCCACATGACCACGGAGGCTTCTTCGGACAGCGCTGGATCTTCGGCTTTGAAACGGAGATGATCACCGCCCCCTAGAGTCGGGAACGACTAGTACGCATGTGCAGGGGAAACTTTACCTTTATCATTAGGAAGTCATGAGGATAAGCCAGGCCTGTCAAACTGGTGGCCCCTAGGCCAAATACGTCATGAGCAGGCCACAGCCACACCACAAATGTCGTTCCATCACCCTCTGGAACGAACTCCCCGCAGAGATTCGGACCCTCACCTCTCTCCAGGCCTTTCGAAAAGCCGTCAAAACCTGGCTTTGCCGGCAGGCCTGGGGTTGATGAGTTCCCTCCCCTCTCGACTTGCATGGTTGCGTGACTCTTGCCTATTTTAATTATCTGTATTTCGTTTTATGTTCCCCTTTTTCCCCTTTTTGAATTGTTCGCTGCCCTGAGTCCTTCCCGGAGAAGGGCGGCATACAAATAATAAAATTCAATTCAATTCAATATGTCACGTGACACGATTGAGTTTGATACCTGTGGGATAAGCCCACATTGATGCAGAAACCCCAAATGCAGGCCATCCCCAGGTTAAGACTTAAGGAGAATTTCTAACTATAAACGGGCTGCCTATGAGAGCTCGACTTAGTGACCGTTTGAGCATACAACAGGCCTGGAAAAAAAGTGACTTATGATGTATGACAGTGGCTGCATCAACCTGGTCAGGTGATTTACATTCGGACGCTCGGCCACTGGTTCACCGGGGAGTTCAGGGGATCCCTTTTTGTGACCTTCTGAAGTGCAAAGTCAATGGGGAAGCCAGATTCACTTAACAACCGTGTTACTAATTAAGCAACTGCAGGGATTCCAATTAACAAATGCGGCAAGAAAATTCGTACAATGGGACAAATGGTCACTTAAAAATGTCTCACTTAGCATCATAAATTCTGGGCTCAATTGTGCTCATAAATCAAGGATTGCCAGTAGAGGTAATCCTCAATTTATGGTCACAACTGGGACCAGAATTCCATTGCTAGGTGTTGTTAAATGAATCGTGCTCAATTTTACCTTTTTGCCACAGTTTGTTGAGTGAGCCATAAGGTTATTAAGTGAATCCACCTTCCCCCATTGACCTTGCTTATCAGAACCAGCTAAGAAGATTGCAAATGGAGATCACATGCCCCCCCAGGACACTGTAATCATCATAAACACACTTTGGTTGCCAAGCACCCAAATTGTGATTATGTGGCCACTGGGATGCTACCACAGAGATAAGAGTGAGGACTGGAGGTAAGTTATTTTTTTTCCGTGTCACTGTAACCTTAAAAGTAA